>NC_137027.1:4057649-4190149 GCF_032717465.1 Coenobita brevimanus | reverse complement strand
AATTTGATCACCTCAGCCCCATTGTAATGATTATTTTATTCAACCAAATGCACCAGTTTGTCAAAGTATACAGAAGCTTCCTTCCATGAAACTTCCATGACCACACAGCTCAGCACTTCGACGCATTTGGCGCCCAGTTTGAATTTTTAAATTTTGATTATTTTTACTTTTGCAGCTTTTGTCGGCCTTCTTCAAAAATTCAGATTATTGGGATTTTTGGATTATCCGTGTTCGGATTAATGGACTTTTACTGTTTATGTACTGTATTATATATATATATATATATATATATCTATCTATCTATCTATCTATTGCCAGACGCCTCAATCCCGTTTGGGGCGGCCACAAACAAATCGCCTTCAAGTCGCCCTGTCCCCCGCCATTTCACTGCCCTGCTCCCAACTCACACCCCCCTCTCTCATATACCTCTCCACCCCATCCCTCAATCTCATCCTCGGCCTCCCCCTCCCTTTTCCCCCCTCCACCTCACTCACATACACTCTCTTCGTCAGTCTTTCACCCTCCCTCCTCTTCACATGGCCAAACCACCTCAGTGTGTTCCTCATAACACTTCCTATCACATCCACATCCACACCAAAACGCTCCTTTATATCCTCATTCGTCAGCCTGTCTCTCCACGTGACTCCACAGGCTCCTCTTAAATAACTCATTTCCACTGCTTTCACTCTTGACTTGTGTCCTTCCAACAGTGTCCAAGCTTCACTTCCGTACGTTAGAGTTGGTATCACAATACTGTCATGTAGTAACTTTTTCACTTCCATGCTCACTTCCCTGTTTCTTATCACTGCTTTCAAAGAACCAGCAACCTTTCTTCCCTGCTGTACCCTTTCAAGCACTTCACCCTCCAAACCTTCATCCTTACTCATTACACTACCCAAGTACTTAAACGTACTCACATTTTCCAATTCCTCACCATCCAACCTCGCTGTACATTCACTAACTTCACCTCTCTCAAAGACCATCACTTTACTCCTCCCTACATTCACCTTTAGATTCCGTTTCTTACGCACTCTCTCAAACTCACCCACCAAGCCTTGCAGCTTGGTAAGTCCAGGGTTAATGATAATATGCTCATGTTGTAAAAGCACAAAAACTTAATATGTATTACTGTGGAAACTTCCTTAAACCTACAGTACAGTATATCTCACCTTGTTTGTCAGTTTTACTCATTGTCCTCGAGCATCGCCTCAGGACTACCAGCTTCCTCTAGGATTCCTTTAGGTGCCTTCTTTGGAGTGTGGGTATATATATATATATATATACAGCTATACCCCAGTTTAATGATACAATTGGTTAGGTAAAAATCCATCATTAGGCGGGGTATCATATATCAGGTAGGTTTAACATGTAAAGTAATGGGATGCATTTTTCAGCCTTGGGATTCCCTCCTAACCAAGTCCAAAACCCACGGAAATGAGCCCAAAAACAAGTTTAAAGCCAATCTAAATGGCCTAACAGCTATAAAAGAACCTAACCTAAGCCTAACACCTGTAAATAACTCACTAAAACCAACAAAATAAAATCTGAAAATTGTCACATATAAGTCTGGAAAAAATTAAGCCTAATAAACTGTACCCCATAATGACAATTTTCACCCCATTTATGGCTAAAACACATTAATCTAAATCTAAAAACAGTTTATAAATCAATCAAAACACACAATATTAGTCTAAAATATCATCAAAATCAGTAAAAATAATAAAAACCCATCGTTAAACCGGGGTTTGGCCATCGTTAGGCGGGTATGGTGGTATTTCTACCCCCATCGTGAAGCCTTGGTATCACATCTAGGTATCGTTTTTCGAGGTATACCTGTATATACTTTATATATAAACTGCCAGACACCTCAATCCCGTAAGGGGTGGCCACAAACAAATCGCCTCCATGTGGCTTTGTCCCCCTCCATTTCACTGCTCTGCTCCCAGCTTACACTCCCCTCTTTCATATACCTCTTCACTCCATCCCTCCATCTCATCCTTGGCCTCCCTCTTCCTCTTCCCCCCTCCACCTCACTCACACACTCTCCTCGTCAGTCTCTCACTCTCCATCCTCTCCACATGGCCAAACCACGTTAATGTGTTTCTCCTAATGCTTCCAATCACATCCACATCCACACCACAACATTCCTTCACTTCCTCATTTGTCACCCTGTCTCTCCATGTGACTCCACATGTTCCTCTCAAATAACTCCTTTCCACTGCTCTCACTCTTGACTTTTGTCCCTCCAACAAGATCCAAGCTTCACTTCCATACATTAGAGTTGGTATCACAACACTGTCATGTAGTAGCTTTTTCACTTCCATGCTCACTTCCCTGTTTCTTATCACTGCTTTCAAGGAACCAGTAACCTTTATTCCCTGCTGCACCCTCTGAAGCACTTCATCCTCCAAACTTCCATCCCTACTCATCACACTACCCAAGTACTTAAATGCACTCACATTCTCCATTTCCTCCCCATCCAATCTCACTGTACATTCACTGACTTCACTTCTCTCGAAGACCATCACTGTACTCTTCCCTACATTCACCTTTAGATTCCGTTTCTTACATGCTCTCCCAAACTTTTCCACCAACCTTGCAGCTCCCCTTTGTCTTCACATAACAGCACAGTATCATCTGCAAACAACAGTACAGGGAGTTTCCAAACACTGCCCTCTCTCATTAGGGCCACTCCAGCATCCACTACCCTACCTTGTATCTCTTTTATAACCCCATCCATATACAGATTGAACAACCTTGGAGACATGACACATCCTTGTTTCAATCCAACCTTCAAATAGAAAAGTTCACTCTGTTCACCATCCACACGCACTGCAGCCTTAGCACCCTTGTACATACTCTTCATGGCCTTCAGCAACTTCCCATCTACTCCATATATTCTTAATACTTTCCACAATCCTTGTCTATCCACCTTGTCATATGCTTTCTCCAAATCCGTGAAGGCTGCATACAACTTCTTTCCCTTCTCTAGAAACTTTTCCACTATAGATCTAAGAATGAATATCTGATCTACCCAACCTCTTCCCTTCCTAAAACCTCCTTGTTCTTCTCCAACTAATTCCTCTGTCAATAAGTATCCAACCATATACTTTTCTTATTACATTAAGAAGGCTAATGCCCCTATGATCACCACATACCTCTTTTCCCCCCACTGCTTTGTGCAGGGGAACAAATATACCTGACTTCCAATCCTCTGGGACCCTGCCTTCCTCCCAGGCCAGTCTGTGCATCTTCCACATCCATTCTGTTACTATCTCTCCCCCATGCTTCAGCATTTTACCACACACTCCATCAATTCCTGGGACTTTTCTCCATTTTAACTTTCTTCATTGCTTCCACAACTTCCATCCTACTGATTTCTTCCTCTCTTCTCACATCTCTCCTTCTCCCAGCCATTCCCCAGCCACTTATACTCGCATTACTTTCATTCTGTGTTCAATAACACATTAAAGTGTTCTCTCCATCTGCTCACTTTTTCTCCCTTCTCCACTAGTAATCTACTATTTTTATCTTTCACTCCCCAACTAACTTCTTTGGCACCCTGTCTAACTCTCTTTACCTCTTTCCAGAAAATTTTCTTACATTCCCTTCACTTTACACTCAAGTTCCCTCCAAATTCCTCATCCACTCACTTCTTACTCTCTCTTACTAATCTTTTCACCTCTCTCTTCCACTCTTCATATAACTCTCTCTTCCGTTTCAACTTCTTCGACGCCCCTGTTTCTCATCCACTTACTATATGCTTTCTTCTTTTGTGCCACAGCCTTTCTCACCAGTTCAGTCTACCATGCTGTTTCCTGCATCCCATTTCATCTTCTCTTCATCCCACACACCACCTCACATGCTGCACAGATTTCTTCTGTGAATATCTTGCAAACACCTTCCATGTCCCCCATGTGCTCCTTTCTATATATACCCAGTTGCTCCTCCACTTCCCTCTTATATTCTGCCTTTTTTACATCCTCTTGTAACTTTTCTACCCTCTTTGTAAGAACTACTTCCTCCTGTCCTTCCCTTCTTCTATTTCTCCATTTTGTTTAGACTTTGATCCTGACCACCACCAAGTGGTGGTCTGAAAGTCCACTCCCTCAACCTCTATATACTCTTGCATTCATTACACACCTTCTCATCCATCCACACGCACATCATCAGTCATTGCCTTCCATTCATTCAGTTCACCGTCCACTCTTCTTATCATTTGCCACGTATACCTATGGATCATTTTGTGCCTGAAGAGGGTATTAGCTATCACTAACCCCCTCCTGGCACAAATGTCCACTAAAGCACTGCCATTCTCATCCATCTCTGCAGGCACACCCCACTCACCAACTACTCCGTCCACCTTCACATTCCCTACTTTTCCATTCATATCTCCAATCAAAAACACCTTCTCATTCCTTGCAAACTTTTCCTATCACGCTTCCACATTTGTCCAGAACTCTTCTCTGACTCTGCTTGCATGATCTTGCGCTGGCACATACACGCACACAATTGCCCACATTTGTAGTCCAACTTTCGCTCTTACCCACACGATCCTTGAGCCAACTGATCCATACTCTCTTATATTCTCCTTCCACATGTTACTCACAACAATACACACTCCTTCTTTTGCCCTCTCATTCTCACGTACTCCTGCGCATATACCCCATCCATACTCTCACTCTCTCACACTCTCACCTCTCCATTTAGCTTCATTTAATCCACATACATCCACTTTCACACCCTCAAGCACCTGTACAATGTCTCTTTCTTTCACCTCATCATTTGCACCTCTTACATTGCATGTAGCTGTCCATGCCAAGTCCATTGTTTGGTCCTTAGTCATCACCTTTTGGTCAGTTCTGATCCGAGGCTTCTTGTTCATATTTTTAGTTAGTTGTTTTCCGGGTGGAAAGAATATTTTGAAAGCCTGATGAATGGGCATAGAGAGAGCAGAGTGGCTGGAAACATGATTGGTTTTGAGGGTGTGCAGAGAAGGAATGCAGTGGCAGGAGACGTGACACTCGCACAGGTGAAGAGTGCTGTGAAGCAGCTGAAAAATGGAAAAGCAGCTGGGGTTGATGAGGTGTATGCAGAGATGCTTAAGTGTAGTAGAGAGAGTGGAATGAAGTGCTTGTTGTAGATATGTAAGAAGGCATGGATGAGTGAAACTGTGCCTACAGAATGCAAAAAGGTTGTGATTGTACCCTTGTACAAAAATAAAGGTGAGTGAAGTGAGTGCAAGAATCATTGTGGCATAAGTTTATTGAGTGTGGTAGGGAAGGTATGTGGAAGAATTATTATAGAGAAAGTAAGAGAGATATCAGAAATCCTAGTGAGTGATGAACAGGGTGGCTTTAGGAGTGGCAGAGGATGTGTGGATCAAGTATTTGCAGTGAGACAGATAGCAGAGAAGGCTTGTGAGAAGGACCATAAGGTGTTTATGGCATTCATGGATCTGGAAAAAGCATACGACAGAGTAGACAGGGAGGGATTGTGGAAAGTTTTGCACATGTATGGTGTAGATGGTAAGCTGCTAGGTGCTGTCAAAAGTTTTTATGATGGTAGCGAAGCATGTGTAAGGGTTAATGGGCATCTAAGTGAATGGTTCACGATTGGTGTGGGCATGTGACAAGGTTGTGTGGTGTCCCCATGGTTGTTCAATATATATATGGATGGGGTGATGAGAGAAGTAAAAACACAAGTAACGGAGAGAGTGATGGCGTTGGTAATGGATGGTGATGGGTGGAATATCTCAAATTTGTTGTATGCTGATGATGCAGTACTGCTTTCAAGTACCGGACAAGAACTTGGTAGGCTAGTGCAGAGTTTTGCTGATGTCTGTGAGCGTCATGCTTTGAGAGTAAATGTAGAGAAGAATAAAGTTATGGTTATTGAGAGAGAAGGTGACTCCCAGTTTGATGTCACAGTGAATGGAGAGAGACTGGAATTGGTGAGAGAGTTCAAATACTTGGGTACAGCGATAGAAAAGAGAGGAAAATGTGCAAAAGAAGTTGAAAGTAGAGTGACACAAGGAAGAAAAGTAGCTGGTGCAATGAAGGCCTTGATAAGAAACAGACGGTTGAGTGTTGCAGCTGCACCAGGCATACATGAGGGAGTGTTAGTGCCAACTTTAACATATGGGTGTGAGTGTGGTGTGACATGAAAATGAAGAGTCAAGTGTAAGAGCAATGGAGACAGGACTGCTGAGGAATGTATGTGGAATACAGAGGGTGGATAGAATACTAAATACAGTAATGTGATTTGTGAAAGGTGTGGAGTGAGGAAGTCGGTGGACACCAGACTCGAAGAGAGTGTCCTGAGATGGTATGGTCATGTGGAAAGAATGGATAACACTAGAATGGTGAAAAAGGTATACGTGAGCGAATTTGAAGGAGGGAGGAGGCGAGGTAGGCCAAGGAGAAGGTGGAGAGATATGGTGGATGAGTGTTTGAGGAAGAGAGGTTTGGAAGTCGGTGAGGCTAGGGAACTGACGAGATTGAGCTGGCTGGTTGAATGTTGTGAGGGGAAGTGCATGATCAAGGATTTTGGCACCCATTGTGAGCATGGCAGCATCCGGATTGACTCAATTGGAGACGTTTATGTTCAGCTGCCGAATGTGGTGAATGTTTTTGGTATGTCCGATAGAGCCAGGATTCCAGGGGCTTGAATGATGAGTGAATGTAAGCGTGGCCTATTGGACTGGGCAAGTTTGTGCTGTCTGGACATTGCTACTCCTCACCCTGCTCTTGGGTGGGAAGTGAGATCCAGATGATGATAATGTTTTCCGGGGAGGGGTACTAACCCTCCACCAACCCACTTGTTTTCACATAGGGAAATTGTTTTGATTGGTTATAAGGTTACCATCCAGTGCTGTAAATGCTTTCCTGGTTTACAGGAAATCATTTGGCTTGCCACTCAATGTCGAGCTACCCCCAAAAACAGGGTATCACTACACCAAGTGGGTGGATGATGGGCACCCCCACATACCACAAATTGTAGTCATCATAATTATATTCATCTTGATCCAACTTGCACTGTTCTAATGGGTTAAGAAAATTAAGAGTAAGAGTGCATACAGTGGACAAGACTATATTTAACTGTCTGAATAAACAAGGGCAGGTCATCTTGTATAGTTGGGACTGATGTGCATTTGCTCCAACAGGTATTGCCTGCCTGTCTGTGATGATATCCAGAATGATCAGTGCTACTCTTTGATGTCCAATATATATTAACTCCTGTACTTAATCTGAAAATTTTATGATAACATTACCGACAAGGAAATGTCACAATCACGTGGTTTAATGCATCCTTATGAAAGCAGGTTTCCAGTGTGAGGTAAAATCATCAGGCATATTGCCTTGGCCATCACCTGTGGTGTCAGTTATTGTCCCACAAAGTGTGCAATGATACTTTTTACAGCAAATGTACATGGCAAGAAGTTAAGCAAAAATGCAGATAATTTTGTTGTTATGCAGTAGAAGACATGTTTGAAAATCTCATATCTAACAGACAAAGTCATCTAATTGCTAATGCTTCTTGTGAATTGCTTTACATTGCATATATGTTACTGCCTTCAAACAGCATTGCTGAGAATGCAGAACTGTTACCTGAAGCTTGGGTTGTAAGGGATCTCTATTATTGTAGTTACAAATTTTGTTGTAAATAATTGTATTCATAAAGAATTAGTACATTATCGTGTAGCAGTGATGTGCCATAGCATTAACTCAGTACATTATTATATGCATTGTTTTGTGCACTGTTAAGCTGAAAAGTCCAATATTGTACATTTGTAATATGTGATAAATCTCTAAGACAGTGTTAGAAATTATGGCATGTGTTTCCTTCTGGTACAGAATGTGCTTTAAGTACAATACAGTATAGTATTTGTCTACAGTATTTTGTGCTTTTCTTATTTGTACCACATCTTCATTCAAAGTAGTATTTAATGGAACTCAGAGTTTACTCAGTATTTTAATTCCATTGTTTATAATAAGTTAACTGGACAATAAATCTTGGTGATATGAGGTACTGCAGTGGCACTTTATTAGCTGTCTTGAGTTATCCAAAGTTATGAAGTTATTCTCTGTGAACCAAGCTTTCTTGATCTGCTGTCATGGTGAAGGTCCTAATGGGTGTGGGAAGAGCTCTCTGTTCCGCATCCTGAGTGGTCTGTGGCCGGTATACAGTGGACACCTCCAGAAACCCATTACCTCCGACATGTTCTACATTCCTCAGAGGCAAGTATGCTATCAGTTCATTTTTTCCTGGCTTCTTTGTTTCTTCTCTTAGCTTCATCTTCCCTTTTTCATGTTGCTTTTCTTCACCTTAGTGTTATTATCCCTCTTGGCTCTCCTCCCTTTGTGAGAGCACCCCTTTAAGCCTTACCCATGCATATATCAGTGTGATGTGGGCATCACACTTCTCTACTAAGTATAAATTGGAAGGGTAATAGCCAGTCTCATATCACCGCCATTGAGGGGTAGGGGCCTGAGGCAAGCCTACCATAGTCGTGTAGAGTTGAGACAAAAATTCACCCATATTTTCATTATCATCATCTCCACATAATAAATGGGGCGCATAGAACCCAGAAACAGTTAAAGATTAAACCCAAACAACTATGAACAGTATCCAAAGAAATGGTTTATACATTCATTCACTCATAGTTCTGGCCTTTGGTAACTACAGTAAATCAGTTTAAGAGAAACAAAAGTCTGAAACTACATACTAACAACCCATAGATATACCCGGTACCATACTTTATCCTAAATAATTCACTTCACTGCTCCCAGTTTTATCAGCTTTAATGTCAGCATCCTTACTCTATTAGGCCATATATGCGTGTGGGAACCTTACGAGACCAAGTGATCTACCCTGACTCCATATATGAGATGCAGTCTAAGGGTTGGAGTGATGAGGACTTGGCAGGCATCCTGGACTTGGTGCACCTGAGACACCTGGTGGTTCGTGAGGGTGGCTGGGATGCTGTGCAGGACTGGAAGGATGTGCTTTCTGGTGGTGAGAAGCAACGGATGGGGATGGCAAGGCTTTTCTATCATAAGTAAGATTGGATAGGTTGTTGTCCTCAATTTTTTCCAGTAGTATATATGAAGGCCATGCTGTACATTGTTCACATGAAGGTAGAGGTGCTTACGTTGTAAATACACACACCACTGGAATCATATAGTACAGGAGAGCTGCCATTGAAGAGATTAAAAATCTTGTGTGCTTTGATTTAAGAAGGGACTTTCATTTGTAAAATCATGATATAATAGGTAAAGCAGTAATTGTTTTCCTTCTTGTCAGTCTTGTATGCCATATTTTAGCCTTCAGTTTTTGCCCCCAGGCCACGATATGCCCTGCTTGATGAGTGTACAAGCGCAGTGAGCATTGATGTAGAGGGCCAGATGTATCAGGCTGCCAAGGACCAAGGCATAACCCTACTCACCATCACACATAGGCCAACATTATGGTAGGAGCTTGGGCACAGACTTGCTGCTTCCCATAATTTTCTGTTTAGTAAGTGCAGAGTTGTTGTTGATGTGGCCCAGATTAATCAGGATGTGAACCCAGTCAACCACAGGCTGGAGTTGTCTTTCTGCAGTCCATTATCCTCCTTTTGGGAGACAGGGAGGGAGTTGAGGGACATTTATTTATAGTGTATCAGTACCATCACAAAAAGGTATCCACATATGAGATAGACATCTTAACCTTGAAGACTTACTGACTATGGCTTTTTTACCTTGAATATGTACTGAGTTTAGCTGCCCCTGTGTAAGGTAAGTGAGATCAAACTTTCTCCTGCAGGAAGTTCCATACGCATCTACTACAATTTGATGGGGAGGGTGGCTGGAAGTTTGACCGACTGGATTCTGAAAAGCGTTTGGGACTAAAGGATGAAAAGCAGCAGCTGGAAACTGTACTCTCAGATATTCCTGCCAAAATGGAGAGATTAAAGGTAAATCAAGAATTCAGTCACTGTATGTCCGTCCATCCATCCATTCTTTTTTCCACTATTTAATGGGATGAACAGGATCCAGAGAGGGTCAGAAAATAACTGAAGTAGGAAAACCATGAACTGGGTGTCCAATAACATGAGACTTAAATTTAGATCATTCATCACAGATTTAAAGGTATTTCATCAATCATATGATCAGTTTATATTACTGGTAACCATCCACTCACTCGATGTAGTGCTGCTGTTGGGTGTCTGCCCTTTCCTCCCCTCCATCCTTCTTTCCTTCCATCCTCTTCTGTCTTTCTTTCCTTCATACTTTCCTTGTCCTTCTGCCTACGGGTGACTTTACACTCCCTCTTCTGTCTTTCTTTCTTTCATTCTTTCCTCTTCCTTCTGCCTGTGGATGACTCTACACTGAGTGACAAGCCAAATGGTGTCCTGAACACCAGGAAACCATTTACTACGCCAAATTTTGGCGCCTAGTTGTTTAGTGGGTAATTTTGCACTCCAGTCGAATTGAGCCGGTGAAGGTTTATATCCAAGGGGTGGTAGGGGTTGATTGCTCATGTAATGCCACTCAGGGATGAGTGAGGCTGGTCACTGTCATCTTAAATGTCGGGACCAACTGCCTAGCCCCAGGCTCCTACGCTCCTCATGGGGCAATGTAGGATTGGATGATTGATGGATGGATGAATTATATGTACAGGCAGTTCTTCTTGTATATTAGAGGTGTTTTCTAAACTATCTCAACTTTTTGCATATAACTTGTACTGTACACTGGGGGAACTAGCAAATAAATTTTGTAGGTAACAGTGGTACTTATTACTGTAGACAGTTTTTCTGTAATTTATGGTGAACTTAAATAGTAAGAATAATTCTTGAAGGGACACTTAAAACCAGGACTTGCTATGTAATATAATTTTGTGTTATTTATATTTGTATGTTTAGTAATTATAATCCTGTACACAGGAACTGTGCAGCATCCTGGGGGAAGACTCATCTGTACTGCTGGATGAGAGTAAAGAGGTTGGGAGTGATGCAGGGCTCTCAGACTGATTTGAAACAAACCACTAGCATGCCACATATTATGTTCTATGACTCAATTGTCATTGCTAGTTGTAGCTCTTGTTACATTGTTGATGAGGCATTTATGCGGTGTTTGAGATTTATAGCCAGTATATCTAGTCAAGTGAAGTACCAGGGAGAATTACTGATACTTTGCCTTTCCTATTATGGTATGCTAATCCAAATGTATGTGGTGTGCAGTACCACATATGAATAGATTATACATATGCATGATTTTATTTGCATGAATATATGTAAAGGCCAGTTTTACTGGGTACAAGACTACATACATACGGTATTCAAGAGGCTCAGTATAGCAACATGATGTAATTTTGTATTTTACTTTTTGCTCAGCCTCTACGACTATCTGTACCTTCAGTAATTGCAAATAAGCTGTGGATATTTAAGTCCCCTCTTGTTTTTCAAGATAATTAGTGAAGAATCAAGATTTTTTTTTTCTATGTCACAGTTATTTGAGAGCCGTGAGAAAATTTTCAGGAAAGTTTCGACTGTGTTTCTGGAGACAGTGTTTTCAAGAGGCTTTCAGATGTACTCTCATTTCCTTCTGTTATCCAGTTTGCATATATTAATTATGATACTTATATTTTGCAGCAGCACTGCTTTCATCATATTGTCACCTTCTGTAATGGTTACCAACACTTTAGTGCTCAGACCACAAAGTTTACTTTTCAGTCTCATATTTTTCCTGATATATATCTTAAGACACATGGGCCCAAATTCAGGACGATGGTTTAAACCTATTGTTTGAGGCTGGTTCAATGCACGGATTCAAGTAGCTGCATTATATCATGGATAATCCGATATTGAGTAATCTGTGTCTTCCTCAGGCTGAAGCACACATTTGGACACGGTGATCTAAACAGCATGTGTTTTTAGCCTGACTGGGATTTGATTGTGGAGGGAAAACCAGCCTCTAAAGAAAAAGAAAAGTCACTTCCTATCCAGTTAGTGGATTAATATGACAAAAAATAATGCAATATATTATGAAAAATCTCTGTAACACAAGTGAATAAAAAAATCCATAACTGTTCATGAAAAATGAAGTACCTGGAAGTTATTAAGCTTTAGTGAGGTGCATTGAACACAACACTTGCAGTTATTTCTGTATTACCATTTCAACTATCACTCAGTCTGCCATCTGTGAATTTACTTATCATACAAGTATAATGTGGTAGTCATTGAGTGTTGTTCATTACTGATACAGTGTAAAACTATCACAAGTTGTAGCTAATTATGTCTTACCGCTTTTGTCTAATTGTATTACAGGGGAGGGGGGATTTATAATTAGCCTTTTTAAATGATGTGAACTACCATTACTCATGTATCAAAAAAAAAAAAAAAATGTTCTTTGGTTACTAGAGAAATATATATATTGATGAAAACATATTACAAAAGTACAGTAGGCTACTGTTTGCACAAATGACAGTTTTATAATACCAGTGTATAGTGGTACAGTATACAATTTTTTTTTACTTTATGTAAGGAAGAAGGAACCAAAGCCAGGAGCCTGCAAACTGTTCCTTCAAAAAAAAAAAAAAAAAAAAAAAAAAAAAAAAAAGTACAAAAGAGAGCCTAATTCAAGATCCGTTCATTTAGAGATGCCTGGACACACTGTGTTGGAAAGACTGGAGATCATAGGAAGTAGGAAATACAGACAGATGGAGACATTTCCAGAGTTGACCTGTTGCATAAATGAAGGACTGGAAGTAAAGGTTACCTCTTGCATTAGAGAGTTGGACAGAAAAGGGATGAGAGTTTGTGCTAGATGGTTGCTACACACTCATCATAGAGGTGGAGGGATGCAAGCAGATGGTTCAGAGAAGCAGTGACCATTGAAGTACCGATAGAAAAGAGATATAGATGCAACAGTGCGGTGAAGAGACAGAGATTAAAGGGAGCCGGTAAGAGGAGGAGAGTTAATGAGACCTTTGATTCCACCCTGTTGAGAAGAGCTGTATGTGGGGAGCCTCCCCACACATGAGAGTTATACCCTACACAGGGGTGAATAAAACCCATGTATAAAATCTACAACTGTGCAGGGGTAAAGAAGGTATGGAGTCGGCTTGGTGCACCTAATCTCTGGAAGCAGATTTTACAAGAGATGTATTATGATCTTTCCAAGATAAGTCCTGAGTGATTGAAACCTCAAGGATGATGCAGGATTTAGCTGAATATTATTAAACATTAGTGGGTACTCCTGTGGAAGATTTTATCTGTTTGATAGGTGTAAGAACTGAGTCTTTGATGCATTAAAAACAAGATTATTTTTACCCCAGTCAGAGATACGAGCCAAGACATTAGGTGTACCGTAGCCTCATCCCTTATTTGTTGAAATAACTGCTGAGATGGACGTTGCAGGAACTGAATGGAAAGGTGAAGGGTGGAATCCTCAGCATATGAGTGGATAGGGTTAGATGTACAGCTTAGAAAGTCACTGACGAACAAAAGGAAGAGAGTTGGTGATAGGACAGCCCTGAGAAACACCACTGTCAATAGATCTAGGAAAAGAACGATGGCCATCTACAACAGTGGCTATAGAACGAACAGAAAGGAAGCTGTAGATAAAGGCACAGATAGAAGGATAGAAACCATAAGAGGGCAGTTTGGAAATTAAAGATTTATGCCAGACTTCATCGAAAGCCTTTGAGATGTTAAGTGCAATGGCAAAGCTTTTGCCAAAGTCCTGAAAGAAGGAGTTTGAAAGGTAGATGAGATCACCAATGGAGCATCCCTGATGGAACCCAGACTGACGTTCAGAAAGAAGGTTGTGATGGGAAAGATGCTTTAAAATTTTTGTTAACCCCTCCGCACACAATGACGTGCATGTTGTCATTAGGGTGTGGCTGAACCCATACACATTGACGCTTTTGTCATCATTAAAGCATAAAAACTTTCATCAGAGAAAAAGTTTTTGGCCAATCAGTGTCATTTTTGGAGGCGTTAGCTTCCCTGCTGCTCGTCAAAAGTAATGAGTTGGCAACTGTGGGTCCTGATACCAGCAAGAGAGCGGACAGGTTATTCAGTACCAAAAGAGCTGTGAGTGGGGAAGGTAATGTGGTTCTGTCCCTTTAAATTTCCACTCTATCACTCTTACCCCTGTCCCAGCTGTGCAACATGTTTCACTATACCAGTAGTACTTGTGTATAATGTTTGGGCACTATTGTGATTAGTTTTGGTGTTTGTGAAGCATTCCTGGTTGTTATCAGCCATTGGCCCAACAAAGATTGTGCTACTGTTTCTAATCAACTACACTGCCTCTACCCTGCACCAAATGTGAGTATTCAACCATAAAAAATAGTGACAGTGAATCATGTGAATATAGTGTGCATATCTAGTGTACAAAGAATTGGTGAAATACGTGCAGTAGCTTAGAGGAAGGTAAGCAACTGCTCAACAGTCATGACACGGCATGGGTACACTGTAGTTTTTTGCATTTTTCACAAAAACTATGTGTCCTAGGATCGCTGTTGTTGGCTCAAATGAAAGCCAATGAAATTCTGCATAGGATGATAAAACAAGAACATAACAATGGCGAGAAAAGTTTTTCGCTAGAGCTCCCCGAATAAAAAATCTTGTCTGTCAGAAATGGGTTTTACTGTTTGCTTATTACTCAAACACCATAACTCATATCAAACTGGGACCTCTGGCATTTGAATGCTAACAAAATTATCTTTCTAATGATGGTATAACATGCAGAGATTAATTAGTAAACATTCGACTCATGATGTTGGGAAGTGAAATCTATGATCCCGAATGTTTATTTCGAGTGCCCTAACATACATAGTGTTTTTTTTTTTTTTTTTTTTTTTTTTTTTTTTTTTTTTTAATCATGTAGAACAAACATTGACAAATAGGAATATGTGGGTTTTGTGGCAAAAGAAATATGTATAGGTTGTGAAAATAAGCCGAGAATACACATTTTTGGAGCACATGGCAGTGGGGGGGAGGGGAGAAAAGTCGGCGCGTCACGACACAGAAAACTCATTAACTTATCCTCACGGGAAGGGGTTAAGAATTGACTCGAAAACTTTTGAGACACAGGATGTTAAAGCAATTGGACGATAGTTGGAGGGTTGGGAATGGTCACCCTTCTTTGGGACTGGCTGAATGAGAGCAAACTTCCAGCAAGAAGGAAAGGTGCAGGTAGATCGACAAAGGCGAAAGAGTTTACCTAGGCAGGGTGTGAGCACAGAAGCACAGTTCTTGAGGACAACAGGAGGGACTCCATCATTCCCATATGCCTTGTTAGTATTGAGGCCAGTGATGGCAGAAAATACATCCTCTGAAGAAATTTTAATGTCAGCCATGAGGAAGTCAGATGGGGGGAAGTGATGAACAGCACTGGAATCGTCTAAGGTGGAATTGGAAGAGAAAGTCTGAGCGAAGAGATTTGCCTTTTCAGTAGAAGAAGTAGCAACAGAGCCATCAGAGTAGAAAAGAGGAGGGAAGGATGATGAGGTAAAGTTGTTAGAAAGATTTTTGACAAGGTGCCAGAAGGAGCAGGAAGAAGTTGAGTTGGAGAGTTGAGAGCATTGAGTACGGATGAAATTAGCAGAGCGAAGAACAGACTTAGCACAATTCTGGGTAGAAACAAAAAAGATGTGATTCAGGGGTGGGTTGGCTGTGGTACCTTTTATAGGCCCTCTCCTTGTTGTGGCCAGCATTAGAACAAGTGTGATTAAACCATGGCTTTCATGCATTAGTCAAAGGATATGAGAAGGGAATGTATGTTTCCATGCCTGAGAGAATGACCTCTGTCATGCACAAGGCTCATTCAGATGGCTCCCGACCATGGAAGCAATAATCATTCCAGGGAAAATCAAAGAAATACTGCTTGAGGGCCTCCCAATCCGCAGCTCCAAAGTGCCATGGACGACATTTCTTTGGAGGGTCCACAGGCCACACCAGAGCGATAGGACAGGTTAAGGTTGTTTTATTCAGCTGACAGTTTTCTGTACAAAGGTACAGTACACCTCATCCCATGCCCACCTTGTGACTGAAGAAGCAGTCATAGCAGGTGAGTAATCACACAGTTTTGCCAGACATAAATCTGGAAGCTTGCTAAAATGAATTTCAAAACACAGTAAACTACAGTTGAAGTTCATAGTTTCATACTATACTGGAATTCAAAATGCCCTGTATATAGAATAAAGTTTGCAGTCCAGATGTTTGCACAACTGACAATGTTCTATGATAGAGAAGTAAGTTATGGTAATACTAGGTTCCTGTTTGGTTTGCACAGCTTTCTCAGTGTAGAGAGGACATAAAAGTTTAAGAAAATTTTACATTATCTCACATGTCACCAGTAGTCACCTTTCCACAAACTCTGCAGTCTGTAGAAATGTTTAGAAAGAGTAATCCTATATTCATGTTGACAACTGCAAGCCTCAATCTCCCGTCAGTCCACCCCCATGAGGCAGTTCAAACCACAAATGGACTAAACTGGCCTCAGCAGCTCAGACTAACGTTCTCCATATCTTTGATGTGGGATTATGTTGTAATCCAGGTTTTAAACTGGGGATCGGGTTAAAAACCAAGACTTGAACTTTGGCCTTAATGTTAATCTTTTTATCAAAATAATACTTTGTAAATTAAGAAAGTTATACCCAAGCTACTCTTCAGTCTGACAAACATTTCAGGCATTATTTGCAATATGCCATCTCATGAAACATCTCATGATGATTTGCTGATCAGATCTGTTGGTTTTATAGGGAAATTGTAAGCATCAGTAGCTCTTGTATTTACTTCAATTATTTTTATTTGTCATTATAAACCTCTTCAGTATACATTCATTAATTATCCTGTAGTTATAGGTATGGCTTTGAATACCCTTTGAATAATTGCAACTATTGTAATTCATACAAGCATTGTAATGTGCCACATTATCTTCCGTATTATGGGGGGCATTCTATTAAGTGTATGTTTTAGGTGGTTTTGTATATATTTAAATTTGTACCATACCTTATAGGATTTATTTTTTTATGCAGATGCATAAATAGGTGTTTATATAGTTTTGTAAGGATTTTTATTGTGAGCTCATTAGCATATTTACTACAGTGTTGGTATGTATATTATTTGTATGTTTGTTTGTAGAATGGCATATACTGTATTTCAGTCTGCCTTGTTGCCATTATAATACTGTAGTTAATAGTGTATAGTGAGGAAGCTGACTATGCTCAGTAGTGTTTTTATTACCAGTGTTGTACAGAACGCTTATCTGTACATAATTATATATCGGATAATAATTGCATCATAAGTATCAGTGGAAGCATTGTGCTTCATCGTCATTATCTCCAGTGCTTGGCTCCTGGGAATACTCCTTTGAGGTATTGCTGTGAGTTACTTTTTCCTTACAAGTTCCTTCTGTTTTGCTCACTCATCTACCTTCTCTCTCATTTATGTTTTTTTTACCACTTCCTTCTTTCATACCAGATATAATTCTGTTCTGTAATTGGTATCATCATTCATACATTCAATAACTATCTTTGATACTCTTAATTACATTCTTTGAACACTAGTATATTCAAACCAGCTCAAAAGATTTCTAATTACTTATTCTACAACTCCCTGACTCACTTTACATCACTTACTTCCATAATAATACTAAAGTTCTCATACCAGTCTGTTACTTGCATATTTTATATTGTTTTTACCTGCAGTTACTCTGAAAAAGGTCTACAGTGTGTAACCTTTAAAATTATATGTAAGCCACTGTGCAGGTTTCACTCTTCCAGGAGAGTGTTACAGGCAGCAGACTTTCATGCAAGATCATCGTTGTCTCCAGAAAACTATCCCATCATTAGGAATGATGCATAATTATTTAATTACACTTTTCCTCTGACATTATACCAGTATCTTTAATTACATACAACAGCTTGTCATATATACACATCATAGCTTGCACGTATTTAAGTTGTCAGCATCCTTAAGTACCATATCCCATATTTGTACTGAACCATACATTCTGTGTACCTATACTGATTATGTACTCTTAAACATAATGTGCTGGCATGCACAGGCATAGGGCTGAGGTCTGGCCAAAGCCTCAAAAACTTGCTCTTACCTTGACCTTGACCTTGACCTTGAGGCGAGGTGAAAATAGTAAAGACCTCATGATATTTCTGTGGCCAAACCATGCCGTAACTCAAGGCAAAATGCGCACACACACACACACACACACACACATTGGAATAAGGGAGAGGATGGTTCACAAAAGGGATAAAAAAGACCTGAGATAGGGCTTAGCTGGTAATTTCAGGTCCTAATGGCTGACCTAACCAACCGACAGCTGTCATAATTATATATGTGCACTACTCATATGTAGCATACAAACATCAAAATATTCATACATATGCATTATACAGATGATCTTTAGAAAGACATAGAGTGTATTGGGAAGAGAAAATAATGTGTAGGAAATTAGGGAAGAAGAAATGTATCTGAGTGAGGAGTGATGCAGAGGTATGGAGGGGTGAAGAAAAGTAATTGTGAAAGGAGGGGGGGAAGAGGAAAACATGGGGGTGGAGGGAGTTTGGAAAGAGTAATATCTAGATAAAGTTGTAAGGCCTTGGCAGGCAATGTGAGGAGGGAAAGTAATAACTTATAAGAAATACTGAATTGTTGACAAAACAAGTGAACCAATGTAACATGCATTACTTTTAAAAATTAATTCACCAAGCATTTGATTAACAACATTATGCAGATTAACAGTCTTATATGCTATCCACGTTTTATTCTTATAATCTAGTCATACCAGTGACAGGAGCTTCCTAATAGGCAGTTAAGTTTTCTTGAATTGTAATGCAGCAAATGAACAGAAAAAGAGAGAGAGAGAGAGAGAGAGAAAAAAAACATGACCTGAGAATTGGGTAAGAAGAGTATGTGGAGAGAGGATATACAGGAAAGAGAGAGGTTATAATTTGAAGCCTGGATGCTAAACACTGGGATCCACTAAGGAATGAGGTGTCTCATTCAGCTGCTTCGAAAGAGAGAGAGAGTTGAGATGATGAATGGGGAACTAGGTGTAAAAGAAGAGGGGAGTTGTTAGGGTGGAAGAAAATAGGAATAGAAGATTACAGTAAAACCTTGTTTTGATATACCTTGATAGACCAGATATTGGTTTTAATGGACACTACAGAACCACCAGACTTCAGTTTTCTATAGCCAACAATGTTAAATGGGGTGTGATGGGTTGCTGTACATGTGTTTCATGAATTGCAGTGACCAGGATGTGTAATAAACTGCAGAAGGATGTTAGTAGGGGCCAGGTTAGTGTAAAATGGGTATAGTTTTCATTTTTAGTATACTTTCAAACAAGTGCATGAAATCCCACCTCAGAAGGGACCATTGGATACATCAGACTATCGACTTTATTGGATCAGGCTTCCTCCCAATTAGTCTGTTATAGGGAGATTTTACTGTATGCAGTATACTGTTTGTCTAAAACCAGACTGAGCATTCAACAGGGACACTGAATTTACACACAGGTATACTGGTATTTACGACAGTCACAAGCCTGTGAGTGTATAATTGTTACTGGAGAAACAAATTTCAACATGATATTGTACCTACAGTATACAGTACATATAAAAATCTGTAAAACTTTATTTAAAATTGACACAAAATAATTAAAAGCAATAGTGACATACCATTTATAGGTAAGCTTTGGCCTTACGATGCCTCCCATAAAAAGCCTCATCCTTGGCCTCGAGGCCTGTTGAAATGGGTTGACCTTGACTTTAAGACCTGAAGTTTAGCCTTAGCCCCATGCCTGGGACTGCAGTAGCTTAGCCTTGGGCTCTTTATCTCAAAGGGAGTGATAAGGTGTTGGCTGTTTTTTCCTCTCACTCACTACACTTGCCCTTCTAACCTCATATTTTACTGTACAGGTATTGCATTGGGAGTGAATCCAATGCAATACCTGTACAGTAAAATATGAGGTTAGAAGGGCAAGTGTAGTGAGTCATCTTAAATGTCAGGACCAACTGCTTAGCCCCAGGCTCTTATGCTCCTCATGGGGCAATGTAGGATTGGATGATGGATGGACGTATTTCATTGGGTACTACTGTATGTACACACAAGCTTTGAGTATGTATAATGTAGGTGGTGTATTTGTACTACAGGTTTCCACCTAAAAGAATTTTGTAGCAGAAAGCTAAATATTAGATTGGGTTATGTGGCTTGGTTTTGGATTTGCAGTTCAGATATTTGTTTTTTGTAATTTTGACAACACTGCATATTAATCTTGGAAAAGATATGTGTGGTTGAAAATTTTACAGGATAGTTCGTAACCTAGATTATTTATGGCTGTGCTTTAAGAATTGTCCCTCTTATTTTATATACCTTATGTAGATATGTAGTGGTTGGTGGGGGCACTCACTATCCAGTCACTCGATGTAGTACTGCTTTCGGGTGCCTGCCATTTCCTCTCTTCCTTCCTTCTTTCCATTCTTTCTGTTCTGTCTCTCATTCCTTTATTCTTTCCTCTTCCTTCTGTCTGTGGGTGACTCTACACAAAGTGTCAAGCCAAGTGGTTTCCTGTACACTAGGAGACCATTTACTATGCTGGGTGGTAACCATATAACCAAATTATGGTGCCTGGTGGTTTAGTAGGCAGTTAAGGCACTCCAGTCAGATTGAGCCGGTGCAGATTTATATCCAGGGGTTGGTTGGGGTTTATTGCTCACGTAATGCTACTCAGGGATGAGTGAGACTGGTCACTCTGATCTTGAATGTCAGGACCAACTTGCCCATCCCTGGGCTGCTATGCTCCTCTTGGAACACCACTGGATTGGATGATGAATGAATAAATGTAGATATGCTAAACTTTAGAACTGGTGTACAGTTTGTAATGCCATGGTTGACGTTCATTTGAGGATGTTGGTAATATGAGTGGATGCAGAAAAATTGGGTACATTCTCATTGGTTAAGGAGTTTCCCTAATATCTCTTGCTTACCATTTTATTTCTACCTTTACCACATTACTACTTTATTGCTTTATATGCATGCAGTCTTTGTTTATATTGGCAAGAAATAAATAACGCACAAGAAACAGTTGGGTTTAATAGCAAAATAAATTGCTAAGGAAGAGGTGTTAGAAAGTCACCCATGGTGATCAGGGGTGCACCCAGGAATTTTCAAAGGGGGGGGCCTGTAGTGAGGTGAGGTCAGGTAATCCGATAATTATTGGGAGGTCATGTGCAGGTTTAGAGTCAGAGAGCTGCTGGGTTATGTGTTACTCTTTGTTTGTACTTGCCAGTTTTTCATGTTTGCTGTTACTGAAATAAATATATATAAATTTTTAAAGGACCCAGAGAGCTAAGGGGGGGACCCGGGCCCGGGGCCCTCCCCCCTGGGTGCACCCCTGATGGTGATAAGAATACAACCCAGTGTTTTGCATCTCTTGTTGGTGTCTAGTTTTTTGCATATCCAGTTTAATAATACCAGACATGTGTTACACTGTTCATTCAGTTGTTTATAATGAGCATTTCTCAGCACAGTACAGTATTGGAATAATATACTTCATTGTTACCTGCATGAGTTGTTCATACATGATGAGCATGTATATGCTTGTAATCTGACGAGGTCACTTCACTTTATTATTGGCATATACGTACAGTATTAGCATTGTCAGCCAGACTTAAGCAGAGAGGATATTTATGTAAACTACTCCTGTTTGCAATGAATAATCAGTGGTTTATACCAACCATTGTAGGATAGCTACAGGCCATTGCTTTTCTCCACTGTGATGCATTCATTGTTGGCCTGTTCCATTCCTGTCTGACATATTTGCAGATTTCAACCTCTAGTCTTACTCTCTGCTTATTTATCCTTCTCACTTCACTTCTGGGTTACCATTGTGGTGTCATTTTTGTCAGTATATTATCTTTTTTCTGAAAAGCATGACTTGCCCATACCCACTGCTTGTTTTAATGTATTTTTATGATTCCAAATGGCTTCAGTCAGCATAGGAAAGACCTATCATATTGAAAGGGTTATTGAGGGCAATATCTACCTCGAAAGTTTGAAAAATGTCTCCTACACTGTGTGGAACTGTATTAAAACAGTTTGGAGTGTGCAAAAATATAGCAAAGAAGGCATCATCAAAGTGAGTATGTTGTAAATACTGTACTGTATATCTTGTACATTTTACTCTTTGATTCCAAAAATTGTATTTCACTCCAGTGTGTAATACACTATCCTTGCCATGAAATGCTTGTTGGAGATATGTAAGAAGGCATGGATGTGTGAAACTCTGCCACTAGAGTGGAAAAAGGCAGTGATTTCACCCCAGTACAAAAAAAAAGGTGAGCAAAATGAGTGTAAGAATTATCACGGCATCAGTCAATTGAGTGTCGTAGGGAAGGTATGCAGTAGAATTACTATAGAGAATGTAAGACAGATGTCAGGAGTCCTAGTGAGTGACAAACAGAATGGCATTAGGAGTGGCAATGGATGTGTGGAACAAATATTCACAATGAGACAGATAGTGGAGAAGGCATGTGAGAAGGACTTTAAGGTGTTTATGACATTCATGGATCTGGAAAAAGCATACGACAAAGTAGACAGAGAAGGATTGTGGGAGGTTTTGCACATGTACATTGTATTTAGTAAGCTGCTAGGTGCCGTCAAGAGTTCCATGAATATAATGAGGCATGCGTATGGGTAAATGGGCATCTAAGTGAATGGATCTTGATCAGTGTGGGCATGTGACAAGGACGTGTTATGTCCCCATGGTTGTTCAGTATATATATATGGATGGGGTGATGAGAGAAGTAAAAACACAAGTAATGGAGAGAGGGATGGTGTTGGTAATGAATGGTGATGGGTAGAATATCTCAAATTTGTTGTATGCTGATGATGCAGTAGTGCTCGCAAATACCAGACAAGAGATTGGTAGACTAGTGCACGAGATTTGTAGACGTCTGTGAGCATAGTGCCTTGAAAGTAAATGTAGGAAAGAGTAAAGTGATGGTTATTGAGAGAGAAGGTGACTTCCAGTGTGATGTTACAGTGAATGGAGAGACTGGAATTGGTGAGAGAGTTCAAATACCTGGGTACAGTAATAGAAAAGAGAGGAAAATGTGCAAAAGAATTATAGAGTAGAGTGATTGAGAAGGAAAATGGCTGGTGCTACAAAGGCCATGATAAGGAACAGAAGCTTGAGTGGTGCAGCCACTGGAGGCTCACGTGAAGGAATGTTGTTGCCAGCTTTAACATACTGACGCGAGACTATGATCTGGCACGAAAATGAAAAGTCAAAAGTAAGAACAGTGGAGATGGGACTGCTGAGGAATGTGAGTGGGGCAGAGAGAGTGTCTAGGATACAGAACAATGTGATTCGAGAAAAATGAGGAAGTTTGTGGACATCAGAATCGAAGAGAGTGTACTGAGATGGTTTGGTCAAGTGGAGAGAATGGATGACAATAGAGTTGTGAAAAAGGTATATCTGAGCAAATTTGAAGAAGCGAGGAGGTGAGATAGGCCAAGAAGAAGACGGAGGGATATCATGGATGAGAGTGTGAGAAAGAGAGGTATGGAAGTTGGTGACGCTATAGGACTGACAAGAGGCCAAGCTGGCTGGATGAATTTTGTGTGGAGAAGTACATAACCAGGGATTTGGCACCCCTTTTTAATGTGACAGTGTTTGGATTTGCTCTAGCAGATAGGTAAGTGTGAAGCCACAGAATGTGGTAAAATTTTTTGGCTTATCTGATAGAGCCAGGATTTCAAGGGCTTGAATGATGGGTGAATGGAAGTGTGGCCCATTGACTTGGGCAAACTTGTCTGTATGGACGTTGCTACACCTCACCCTGCCCTAGGGTGGGAAAAGGGGTCCTGATGATGATGATGATTTTTTAAAAATCGTAGTGATGTACATCTTTTTAAGTCTACTGACAACCTCAGATAGTATGACTTCATGAAATTATTGATTCTTCCTTTTTCAGTATCAGGCTGTTGCCTTCGTCTTTACATTCTGTTTTGTTCACCTCTGTTCTGTTTCATTACACTGTCTTGGCCAGGCAGCCATCCTTCCCAAATTTTCTTCATTTATCTCCCATGTACCTTTGTACTTGTCTTTCATTGATATGGCTGGCTGTTGTCTCCGTTTGGTTTTATCTCTTTCCTTTGGTATTATCAGTAAACTTCGTGATGTCAGTTCCTCTGTTTCTGCCTGGTGTAACCTCCGTCCTGACAATAGGAGGTGAAGCTGCATTGACCCACCTCAGGATTGGCTGTACAAGGCTGAATTGTGTGTATTAAATATATGGTGCACCTCCTTTTGTCAGTTTCCATTAGAATATTAGCCTGCTAAATTTGCATATTTTACTTGCATGTCCTCTGGGTGCTGTTGCCATATATATATATTTTTTTTCCCATCACCTAATTTGTCCACTTCACAACAGTGCTGTTCTGAGCTACTTCACTCTTTCATTGATTTCATTATGTCCTCTTTTGTTTCTTATATCCTTCACTCTTATGCTTAGTTTCTGTGTCTCTTCATCCCTCATTCCCCATCTCATGTGAGTGACATTTCATTTTACATCTCACTGGAACTCTTTAATAATTATTGTTGGTGCCACAGGGCCTTTGCTGCCTATTGTTTTGGTTCATCATTAAATGGAGCAGATTGAAATCTGATCATTATGCTGAAAATTTTGTGTACTCAAAGTCACATCATACCCTATGTAAAACAAAAATTGTTTCAAGTTGATGATGAATTACAGGTCAAGTAATTTTAAGACATTCAGAACTTCATCAGCAGGAATACATGAGTTTATACCTGGTCACCAATAAGGATGTAAATTTACATCATCACCATCATTTTCATCATCATCACCTGGACCTCCTTTCCCACCCTAGGGCAGGGTGAGGAGTAGCAATGCCCAGACAGCCCAAATTTGCCCAATTCAGTGGGTCATGCCTCCATTCATTCACCATTCAAGTCCCTAGAATCCTGGCTGTATCTGAAACCCCAAAAACATTCACCACGTTCTGTAGTTTCACATAAATGTATCCGAGAGTCAGTGTGGTGGATGGGGGCGTCCATCATCCACTCACTCAGTGTTGGGATGCCTTATGGTCTCTACACTGAAAGACATTCCAAATGGTTTCCTGTACCCAGAATACCATTTACTATGTTGGGTGGTAACCATATAACTGGGGTTTTTGGCTGGGTTAAGTGTCCCCCATATTCCCCTATGTAAAATCACTTAATCATTGCAGTTGATGTAAATTTACATTTTGATATATTTTTGTTAATGGTAGGTGGCAGAGCTCACCATCCACTCACTCGATGCAGTGCTGCTTTTGGGAGACTGCCATTTCCTTTCTTCCTTCCATCTTACCTTCCTTCCTCTTGTGTCTTTCTTTCCTTGTTTCTTTCCTCTTTCTTCTGTCTACACGTGACTCTACACTGAATGACAAGCCAAATGGTTTACCGTACACCAAGAAACCATTTACTACCCTGGGTGGTAACCACATAATCAAATTATGGCGCCTGGTGGTTTAGTGGGTAACTAAGGTGCTCCAGCCAGATTGAGCCTGTGTAGGTCTATATCCAAGAGGTGATTTGGGTCTATTGTTCACGTAATGCCACTCAGGGATGAGTGAGAATGGTCACTCTCATCCTAAGTGCCAGGACCAACTTACCTAGCACTGGGCTTCTATGCTCCTCATGGGGCAACATGGGATTTGATGATGGTGATGGTAATATATTTTTGTGGTCTCTGTTATATTTCAAGAGCTCGGCTAGTACAATACATTAAAATACTATATTCAGTAGTCTGTGTATCATTTTGTGGAAGTGAAGCATGAAATTCATGTTCAGTATGGAATCATAATACTGTACTACACAATATTGTAGGAAACTTAGTTAAATTTTGCATTTAACCCTTTGACTGCTGTTGTGACTTTTAGGTATTGTATTCTGGCTACTGCCAGACAGTTTATTTAGTTATAAGGAAACCCCAAACAGCCAAACGGTAAGTATGACATGGACTTCCAAAGGATTTTATACATACTGTACATATAAATGATATAGATGTTCAGCATTAGCATGGTATTCTAAATAGAAGTGGCAAAACAGTTAACATTGTTTGGTCATGCATATTTAGTGCTGCATAGCATGTTGTAATTGTTACAGTGTAGCTTAAGGTTTCCAGTGGCTGTAGAATTAATATACTGCATTTACATTCTTTATGAAGCATTATTGAAGTTGGTGTTTTATTTCTCTAAAAGCATAATGTTTTACTTAATTGTGAAATGCCCATATAGTTTCTAGTCGTTTTGAACCAGGTGTGATATTCTCTTAGGCTTTTGCAGCTAGCAGGGTAAGTGGTGTTACAGCCGTGGATATTGTTGCATTTAGCCATTTGAAAGATGTTAAATTTTCATTCCAGGGAATGATGGATGTTAACATAGCCATATTCCACATCAGAATGTCATTTGATGACAGTTCTGTTTTATAATTGGAGTGCCTCAGAGTCTTACATATGCAGTGAAATGCTCAAAACCATTAAACCCTTTCAGTACAATAATGACTTTTATATTATCTTGGTCCTACTCAACAGTTTTATTCTACTTAGAAGCCTCCAGTAGTGAACGGGTTAAGAAAGGCAATATAATAAAATGCCTCCAGATAAAAAGGCCTGTCCTAAGCCAAATATATAATAGCCATTTAAAAGGCCAATTGTAAGCCATATAAATTCATCAGGGGATAGCAGGAATAAAATCAAAATGATGTTCCAAGTTCCCAGCTTGGGCTCAACTGTAACTTATTGAATAATTTTTCCCTTGCTGCATCCACTGTTATGGTGATGGTGAAAAGTTCTTTCCTTTTTTACACTGAATTAAAATATAAGAAACATTAGCTCTCATTTTGTCTTGGTTGTAATTTAAAATTAGGGTATAGGAATACCAATGAAATAAGTTGCTTATATTCTTTGCAGGGGCATTTGTCGATCTCTTACCCTTAATTGTTTTATACTAGTTATGATGGCAATTAACTCTTGACTTTACTACCTTGAAGGAGGTGATGAAACATTTTTCAGTTACTGTTATTTTGTCCAAAAATAGTGAAATGATTCAGTTTCCACGTATACACATTGGTCATTATTTATTTTCAGTCTAGTATTGTCCCTGGTAAAGAATGTTTTGGTGGGCATTTAGTTTTGTGAGTACAAAATTGCTAGTTGCCCTTTCAGTTAGTTTTCTGAAGGTATTAACTCTTGTATCAGGTTGATGTCGTTGTTCATCTATATTTGTTGCAAGCAGATGTTGCTACTGAACTTGGGAAAGGTCTGTCCCACTGAAGATATTGTTTAAGAGAAAGGTCTTTCCTATTGAATATATTTAATATTGCTATATTTAACCACTCTGGTTTGAATAGTCTCTCATAGTCAAAATAAAATCATTAGAAGGCAAAAAAAAGAAAAAAAAAGAAAAAAAAAAAGAAAAAAAAGAAACTTCCCCTGGTACAGGGGTTAATAGTCAGTGTTGAAGAAACCATAGTGAGGAAAACATTGCTTTAGATGTATTTAATATCTAGTACTGTAATTTATGTGAAGTAAAATATTTAGCATGATATTGGATGGAATTATTTTGCAGTGTGCTTTATTGGCCAGTCGGCCATACATATTTTGCTGATACAGGTCACTGGTAGAGCACCAGTTTGCATGAGCTACCAGTTTGCTTTGATTCACATGAAAGTAGGCATCATAACAATCAGTCTCTGTGTATGGTCATAATTGCTTCCATTTCCTCTGAAAGTAATAGAGTATTCCATTGACACCTCAGCAAACAGTAGCTACTGTGTTGTGACAGTATCAGATGGTACCTGGTTTATTTAGATGTTCAAATATCTTAGAACACACAATATACATTAAACTCTCAATTATCTGGTGTAATTCAGCCAAGTCCTATGCTGGATAATGTGAAATGCCAGATATTGCATAGTAACCCCCATCAGTTCAATATTTGGCATTTAGCTGGATATTGCATTACTATCTGTCTCGACCCTCTATCCTAAAAACTTTTTCAGGAGTAAAAGATGAAAATTAAGCAAAAATACAATAAAGTAATGATACAGTATAGCACTGGTTGGCTACCATTTATGATCCAATTGAGATGCCTCAATGCCAGATGCCGCATAGAACTGTCAGGTACATCCCGTTTTGGCACCGGATATTGCATAATTTTGCCGGCTATTGGTTTAATGAAGCCAAGTCAGCAGTGCAGAATATTTCATTGGGCCGGATATTGCAATGACAGATAATTGAGAGTTTACTGTATTTTTTTTCTGTAGTTGTCATTTTGCAAGTTATATGAATAATTAAATATATTTGTAATATATCAAATAAAAACTAAAGCAGATTTGTTTTGCTCAGTGTAGAAAAGCCTGCAATGCACGACAGATATCTTTGGTAAATTTCAGCATGTCTCGTTAACTTGTAGGTGGGGGCATTCACCATCCACTCACTTGATGTAGTGTTGCTCTCAGGTGCCTACCCTTTCCTCTCCTCCATCCTTCCTTCTTTCCATCCTCATCTGTCTTTCCTTCATTCTTTCCTCATCCTTCTGCCTACAGGTGACTGTACACTCCCTCGTCTGTCTTTCTTTCCTTCATTCTTTCCTTTGTTCTGCCTGTGAGTGACGCTACACTGAGTGACAAGCCAAATGGTTTCCTGTACACCAGGAAGCCATTTACTACACTGGGTGGTAACAATATAACCAAATTTTGGCACCTGGTGGTTTAGTGGGTAATTACACACTCCAATCGGATTGAGCCAGTGAACAGTGGCATAGCCATTGGGGGCCAGGAGGGGCAGTTTGCCCTCCTCCTGGGAAAATTTGGGGGAAATGCTGAAAGGGATTTTTGGCATAGTTCTTGTATGACAATATAGTTTTCTTGATTTTACGACTTATGTATTAAACAGTATTACCTATTTCCAAAAATATTTATTTGGGAGCAATAATTTCCTTTGAAATTGAAAGCTAGACTAAATATTATAAAACCTGTGAGAAAAAATGACCATTTATAACTTAACAATTTCCCCTATCACCTTAGATTATGTGGTTAATATTAGAGCTCTAATGATGTTTTGCACCTGAATCCTGATGAGGTGTAAAAATGGCCTTGCTGTCCCCTCAGCCACATCCTCTCATCCTGCAGCCATATCCTCTCACCCTGTAGCCAGTTGTAAACAAACACTGCACAATTATTGTTACAAACAACTGAAACAAGCAGAATTTTTGAAGACTGCATGAAGCCATTTTGATCACTTCAGACTACATTTTAGAAGGCAAGCAGATATAAATATGTATGCCAGGGGCCTTGTTTGGGTGGGCGACAGGGGGACATGTTCCCCCACTTTTTGGAGCCTGGGGGACAGAGTATCTTGTCCTCCCCACTTTTCTAGGTGAAAATTTTCAGGATGAATAGCTTTACATCATTATTCTTTTTTTTCCTTAATGGAAAAATCCTTTCTGTACAGTACAGTACAATTCAGGTGATATGAAAATCATTCCCTGCTGAACGAGGCAGGTTGAGTGGTCTCCTGAGTCAAGGATTAAGAGTGGTTAATCCCAGCAGATGTATTTACTTAGGTCAGTCTTGACGTATGGACCACCCCTGATGCCTGAGCTAATGAGAATCAAACTAAAAGAATTAGTAGTAGAAAACAGAATTTCCATTGGCTACAACCACAGCAGTAGTACAAAACAGAATACCAGATTGGGGATGGATGCGGCAGCGAATTTTAATTTACACATATGTGCTAAGTGAGAGAGAGAGAGAGAGAGAAATACAAAACCCCAAAGTGGGTGTAGGTGTGAATGGCTGGGTGTAGGTGAGTATGGGTGGGTGAAGTTGGGTGTTTGTGAGTGTAGGTGTTTTTATAAGTGTGGAGTGGTTGTGAGGAGGAGAGGGAATCCAAGGATCAGGTGCATAGTGAGAGACTGACTAGGAGTGTGGTGAAGAGGTGGTTGGGGAGAATGAAACGAAGAACGAAAACGAGTCGGACAGATAAGATGAGCGATAACACAAGAGAAGGAGGAGATGTGCAGTGGAAAGTGGGGTCGTTGCTGATTAGGGATAAAGTCTTTTAGAAGCCGTTTACCCAGGGCCACTGCTGATAGTATGCAGCGTCAGATCAGTGGCGTAGCAGGCTTTGACAAAAGGGGTGGGGCCAAGTCCTAATCTGGGGGGGGGGAGGGCAAGAGTGTGGCCGTGTCCTAATCAGGGAGGGGGACCAATTTGGGGCCATGTCCTTGGCCAAGTCCTAATCTGGGGGGGGGGGCAGGGTGTGGCCATGTCCTAATCTGGGGGGAGCCAACTTGGGGCCATGTCCTAACCTGGGGAGGCCAAGGTGGGGCCAAGTGCTAATGGGAGGGGGGGAATTGCCAATCAGTCTTTACACATTTAATTAACATAAATGTCAAAAATGGAGAGTAGGGAGGGGGCCAAGGGTCTGATCTGGGGGATCCCCAGCCCCCCTCCCCGGCTCTGCCACTTCGTCAGACGAGGGTAAATACTTGCTAATATTGATGCTCACATTCTTTTACCAGCGTCTCAGGTGGCCACAGCACCCCCACAGAGGACATCAATCATCACCTGTACCCAAATACCCGAGACTGGATTCGAAGGCTTGGTTGTATACAGCTTCGTTAATAAGGTATGTTTGGTAGAACTGTTTTCTATACATACATACATACATACAGTACACACACACTCGTCCATACAATGCATACATTCATACATACTACAGCGTACAGTACTGTATATACATATAAACTCAGCATTTCATGTAGGTGGATGTGGAGGGACATTGATACACAGGAAGTAAATGTGGATAGAAAGTCGTGCTTGTGGACATAAAATGTTGGTGGATTTGGATAGACAGCCATGCCTATGCATACACCCATCTTCAACCCGCCCAACACCTACCCACAGAACACCTACCATCACTTTCCCACCCATCTTCATCTTCCCACCCATCACCTACCTTCATCATCCCACCCATCTTTACCTATCCACCCAACACCTTCCCACCCATCACCTACCCACCCATCTTCCTCTATATATGGCCACTCACATTCATCTTCACAAAGTCACATCCATCCACCAGAGCCGTAGCCCAGGTCTTGATATATGGAGGGGAGAGGGCTAAGGTGTAGCCAGACTCTCATCTCGGGGTGCGGGGGGGGGGGGAGGGGAATAGGTATACTGTAGAATATGCAAATTATAAATAAAGCGATGCTTCAGTGGTTGGCCAATGGGGGGACGGCAAGGGTATGACTAGGGGGCCGGGTACCCTCCATATCTACGCCACTGCCGTCCACTTCCACCCACACCCACCTAGATCCACGCACATCCACATACTTCTACCAGCTACCACATACATCCATTTACACTAATCTAGTCACATACACAAGCACCTACATTCATTCACCCATGCCCACATACTGTACATCCATTGATACCCACATACATCCACCAACAACCACATACATACATCCACATACATCCATCCAACACCACAGCCACTCGGATTCATGAAAGCCTACCTACACCCACTAACAGTTACCTACACTGACCTTAAAATGTCCGCCGCCAGACCATCCACCCCGCCACCCCCCACCCCACCACCGGGCCGCTACCACACCACCACCCCAGGAGGATACAACGGTGGGGCTAGTGACCCAGGTCAAGAGGGTCACCGGGACACTACTGTCCTGAGTCCCTTTTCCTCGCAACTACCCCAACACCAGGTGACCGGAAAAATCCAACGACCTTGCGGGCGGGACAACCATTGCCAGAATTGGGGTGGGACTGAACAAGCTTCAGTCCCAGGTAACACCGCGTCGACGGCTATTGTTACCACCTCAAGGGCAGGAGGCCCAAGGCTACGGCCAGAAGTGTGCACCAGGGTGAGGGGACCCTTAGCCACTCCAAGGGCAGGAAGCCCAAGGCTACTGCCAGAAGTGTGCACCAGGGTAAGGAGACCCTTAGCCACTCCAAGGGCAGGAAGCCCAAGGCTACGGCCAGAAGTGTACACCAGGGTAAGGAGACCCTTAGCCACTCCAAGGGCAGGAAGCCCAAGGCTACGGCCAGAAGTGTGCACCAGGGTAAGGGGACCCTTAGCCACTTCAAGGGCAGGAGGCCCAAGGCTACGGCCAGAAGTGTGCACCAGGGTAAGGAGACCCTTAGCCACGGCCTTAGTATACACCGGAGAGAGAGTTGCCTCTGTGCATCCCTCTCCACGTACCGGAGAGGACACGGGCTCCGCGAATCCTTCTCCTGCCTCTTCCCCCTGTGGGAGCCCTTCGTCACCATCCGGGAGTGTTGCCCCGGAGGTGTCGCCAGAGTGGTGGCAAGGCCCGAAACCGGACCTACCTCCCACGCCTGGGAAATCTCTGTTCCTGCCAGACACCAGACGGAGACGGTGCCGCAGCCCAACCCTGTCGGCGCCTCTCCCAATAGGCGACTGCAGTCCCAGGACCCCCAGGCCCGACCAGCAGACTCCAGACGAGGGCAACCCAGGCTCCCTCACCCCACGGAGCCAGAAACGACAGGCCCGCCTCATCCAGCTGTTTGGCCCCAGTCCCGAGGGCCACCTCTCAGGTCGAGGCCCCCAGACAGGAGGGCCTCCCTGCACCTCACCGACGACCAGGACCCGGTCAGTGACTCCCCTGCGGGTAGTGTATTGCCCCTTGCAGGCAGGGTTCCCCTAGGGCCCTCTCCTCACGCCCATACGACAGAGTGAACTCCACCCAGGAAACACGGGTAACATAGTGACGCCCCTTGTACCGAAAACAAACCAGGGGAAAGTAACAGTGAACAGTGACCGAGTGAAGACCAGTGTAAAGCCAGTGACAGTTACTATTAGTCTATAAGAACTTGATACCCGGCAGAACAGAAAATAATTTAAACCCTCAGTAAGAGAACTTATAGTAATTGTGTGAGTCCCCAAGTAACAGAACTTTCAGTAACTGTGAATGGAGACTAGGGTGCGCGGGCGAGTCAAACGTCTGTGTGTAAGTGCCGCCGCGACTAAGTGACTACATCAAGTATCGCGATCCGCACCCTGTCTTATTTATAGTAGCATTCCCCCCACGGACTCTTAATCTTGTTTATTCCCCTTGCTTCCAACTAAATATATATTCTGCCTAAAGATGAAATACGGGTATCAATACATATAATTCATGACATTAGTGTACATGCATTATATCGTGTGTTAAGTGTGACTGTGCATTGTGGTGTCAAAGGCTAACTCTGTGTCCCTGTCTCCTGTATATCAAATATTACTCTGTGTTGTATTGTAACGGTGTAGAATTAAGGCAATCGATGTGTTAAGGTATACTGCCTGGTTTTTATGTCCTGTTCCTTTGTGGGTGCTTTACTTCCGGTCCGGAAAGGGGACCCCGCTCAGTCGCTAGTGCTTTCAGAACGAGAAGTCGACCTAAAAACACTCAGTATAACATTGGTGGCAAGCGATGGTTCTGGATCCAAATAAAGCACAGAGGAACGATAAAGGAAAATAAAATGCCCGCCGTGCCCGCCGCAGGACCTCCCACCTCACCACCCCCCACACCACCACCGAGCCGCCACCCCACCACCACCCCAGGAGGACACACCGGTGAGGTTAGTGACCCCGGGCAAGAGGGTTATCAGGGCATCACGGCCCTGGGTCCCTATTCCCCGCAAGTGCCCCAACCCCAGGTGATCAGGGGAAGTGAACTACTGTGCGGGCGGAGCAGTGATCGACAGAATAGGGGTGGGACTGAAATAAAATCAGTCCCAGGTAACACCTTATTGACGGCTTTGTTACACCCTCTAGGGCAGGAGGCCCAAGGGCAGGAGGCCCAAGGCTACGGCCTAACAAAAAGTAAAAAGAGAAAGACGAACCTAGGCTACGGCCTAATAGAGTGTGTAGAGGGGAAGGCGACCCCAGGCTCCGGCCTTAACACACCAGGGAGAGAGAGTTGCCTTAGTGCATCCCTCTTCTGCTGTTCTTCGGCTACGGCCAGAATACGGGTCAGGGTAAAGAGCCCCTGCTACCGTACGTGTAGCACTTCCCTATTATGGAAGCGACACCCCGTGGACGGTCCCCAGCCGCAGCGTGCGGGCGAACCAGTTCGCCCAGTAGTTGTCTTTCGTACGGGTAGACACTCGGCTCCGGCCGGGGCACGTACCAGGGTAGAGAATTCCCTGAAGGTAGGTTCAGTCCGTATTGGAGAGAGTGTGGCCTCTGTGCCCCTCCCTCCGGCTTGTCTCCTACTACGGGAGCAACACCACGCCGGCGGTCCCGAGCCGCGGCGAAAGGGCGACCCCGATCACCCTATAGGTGTCCCCCGTACGCCGGGCAAGTTCACGGCTACAGCCAAAGTGTGTAATAGGGGAAAGAGACCCCCGGCTCCGGCCTCCAGACACACCCGAGAGACCACGGGCAACGTGAGTCCTCCTCCAGCCTCTTTCCCTTCGGGGAGCCCTTCGTCGCCATCCGGGAATATAGCCCCGGAGGAGACACTAGAGTGGTGGCAAGGCCCGATATCGGACTTACCGCCCACACCCGGGAGTTCCTTGTTCCTGCCGGAGCCCCGTAGGAGACGCTGCCGCAGTCCAGTCCTGACGGCACCTCTCCCTCTTGGTACCCGCAGTCCCAGGACGCCCAGGCTCGACTCCACAACCCACGACGAAGGTGATCCAGGCTCCCTCACTCCCCGGAGTTGGAAGAAACAGGCCCGATCACTCCGGCTGTTCGGCCCCAGTCCTGAGGGCCACCTATCAGGTCGAGGCCCCCAGACCAAAGGGCCTCCCTGCACCCCACCGGCGCGACCCTAAGACGAGGGCCGCCTCTCAGGTCGAGGCCCCCAGACGGGAGAGCCTCCCTGTACCCTAAAGTGTAACTAACAGTGACAGTACCCAGGAAACAGAGGAAAACAGTGACAGTGACTACCCAAGAAAATATAGTAAACAGTGGCCCGCCAGAACTTAGTGTTACCAGGGCAGAAAGTGAACTTTGTGAATTTTCTTAGTCCCTCCCCATATTAAGGAACCAGGGAGTTTTCTGTGAGTCTCGAGGTAGGGGCGCGGGCGAGTCAAAAGTTAAGTGTACGTGTCTCCGTGACAAGGTGACAGTGTCGAGTGTCGCTATCCGCACCCTACCTCTTTTATAGTAATATCCCTAAACCAGACTCCCAACCTCGTGCATTCTTAAAGTGAACAACCCCATTTATATATTACCTCCAAGTGACATAAGAACCCTATTAAAGAACACTCGCAATCTCCCTGTGTGATAATTGTAGTGCATATGATTATTCTGTGAAGCCAAGTGTTAACTCTGTATCTCTGTGTCTCTGTATCTTAAATATCATTCTACGTGTACTGTTACGAGTAGGATCTAGGTAATAGATGTGTTCCGGTACACTGCCTGGTTTTTATGTCCTGTTCCTTTGTTAGTGCATTACTTCCGGTCTAGAAAGAGGACCCCGCTTCAGTAGCTAGTGTTTTTACGACGAGAAGTCGCCTTAAAAACACAGCATTACAGAAAACTTGCACAATGGCAGCCAAACCGCACATTCAGTTGCCGAAATTCAACCCGGACCAATGTGACATTGATGTGTATTTAGATATGGTTAAACCCCTCTCAGACAAAGGGTTCGACTAGGACAAAGAAAAGCTGGCAGTCACATTACCTAACCTGGGTAAAATAATCGCCACTGTCGCACCAAAAGTCGTCCCAGAACTGACATGGGACCAATTCTCGCAAATTGTGAGACAGGCTTTCATGCCTTCCATGGGCAGAGTTGTCTCTCTCTCTCAACTCGACGCCCTCACCTACGACGGTAACCTAGACGACACTTTTGTCCAGGTTCGGCGCCTCGTCAGCGCCGCTTATCCCGAGGCAGCCACAAATACTCAGGATATTCACACATTCAATGCCCTGCTGAGGATTCTCCTTAGCACAGTCAGGGAGCATTTCTCCATCTATGATCCCTCAGGGAACATGGACCAGGACCTGCAACTCGTCCGACGTCTCCTCGCTGCCCGTCCCATGCCACAACCTCTTCACACGGTGACAAGATTCTCCACAAACCAGAACCCCCCACCAAAACCAAAGCCGCCGCCTCACCAGTCACCCACGGAGCCACCTCCTACTGTGCCCAGGGCTTACCTGCAGAAGAAACGCCCCAACCCCAGGGATCAAGGCAACCTCATCACCATTAATCCTTGGGAGTTCACAGCCTGCAGTCGCACCTGCCCCCTGCACGACATAAGAGAGCAGCTCAAGGCAAGCAGGCGCAGGAACTTTCACCAAGGGCGTAGGAAGGTCTCCTCCTTGGACGCCGCCGCCCTGGAAGACGACGCGCCGCCACTAGCCTACCCAGGACCGGACGATGAGGAACACGACGACCACGGCCAACCTCAGCAGATGGATTTTTTAGGCCCGCCCCCGCACTTCCCCACGGTGGCAGGGGCGGGCCACCTCACACAACTACAGACCCCCAGTCTATGACAAGATTTGGCTGAACGGGGTCAAGGCGAGACTACTGGTAGACACGGGAGCAGCCAGGTCATGCCTCTACTCCCACTTCTACTCCTGCCACACCTCTGCTTTCGGCCCTCTTCTCCCCACCTCAGCCAACCTCGTAGACGCGGGGGATGGCCCCCTACCCATCCGTGGGGAAACCCTGGCCCTTCAAACCAGCACTCACCAAAGAGTGTCCACCAACCACCCCTTCATCATATTTGATTCCACATGCAATCAATATGATGGATACCTTGGGCTGGACCTCCTCCAAAAACTCCACGCGACCATCGATTGTCATCAGCGTTGCCTCCACTTCAGTCCAGTCCGCCCCAACCAAGCATCAATCAACAAAGAAAAAACAAAATCCAGAAGAAAAAAGAAAAGCAACACCACCTCCCCAACATCACCCCCACACACACAGTCCCCGGACACTCACCTGCCCCAACCCACCTGTACATGTAACCCCACCCCAACCTCACTCAACGCCTCACTTCATCCCCCTCCATCCCCATCCCCCACTCCACTTCTACTGGCCCCCTCTCCATCTTTTCCTGCCACTATCGCTTCCACAATCACCATTCCAACCCACCACAAAGCTTGGGTGAAACTGAACAGACCCTCAGGTACCTCCGTCCCTTTTTCACCATCCATACCCACCGGACCCCTCTCGTCCTGTTTAGTGTCCCCCACCTTCCTTCCCCCCTATGCCCAAGAGATCCTTATCACAAACCTCGCCACAACACCACTAACTCTACCGCGAGGACTCATCATTGGCGACACGGAAGAAGCCGAACCATGCCAAGCACCACCCTCTAATCACCCCACTCTCCCCGACCTACCATCACATCTATCCCCTTCCCAAACCAACAGCCTCCAACAACTACTCCTGGACTTTCAGGACCTATTCTCCTTCGGCCCAACAGACCTTGGCCACACTACTTATCTCAGCCACGAGATACATACTACCGGACCTCCCATTCGCCAACCATCACGCCGAAAAAATCCTAAACAACGGGCAGAAGAAGACCGATAGGTCCAGGATATGCTTGATGCCGGTGTCATCTCCAACTCCACTAACCCGTGGTCCTCACCTGTTGTACTCGTGCGTAAAAAAGACGGAACCATGCGTTTCTGCATCGATTACCGCAGAGTGAACGACGTTACTATCAAAGACGCTACCCCCCTACCCAGGATCGACGACTCTCTTGACTCCCTGCACGGATAGACATGGTTCTCTACCCTAGACCTGCAATCAGGCTATTGGCAGGTCCCCATCCACCCAGACGACAAGCACAAGACCGCCTTCTCAACATCGAACGGGAAGCATTACGAATTTAACGTCCTTCCCTTCGGACTCTGCAACGCCCCCGCCACATTTTCCAGCCTCATGGAATCTGTTCTGAGCGGGCTGACCTGGGAGACCTGTTTGGCCTACCTGGATGACGCCATCGTCTTCAGTCACACCTGGGCCGACCACCTCCACCGCCTCAAACGCCAGGCCGGGCTCAAACTCAAACCCACAAAGTGTGTTTTGGCCGAACGATCAGTCTCCTTCCTTGGACACCTGATCAATGCCAAAGGCATCTCTCCTGACCCCCGACAAGCTACGTGCGATCGCCGACATCCCCCTACCTCGCGACGTACACGAAACCAGAGCCTTCCTAGGTCTAACCTCATATTACAGGCGTTTCGTAAAAGGCTTTTCAAACATCGCCAAACCTTTACACGACCTGACAAAATAAGGCGAACCATTTATATGGACAGAACCAAGAAAAACCGCATTCACCACCCTCAAGTCCAAGCTGACCTCCGCTCCCGTCGTCTCATTCCCAGATTACAACCTCCCCTTCTGTCTATATACCGACGTCTCACTCATCGCCATAGGGGCTGTCCTTGCCCAAGTGCAAGATGGCCACGAGCATATCATCACCTGTGCCAGCCACACCCTAAATCCTGCGGAAAGGAATTACGCGGCCACCAAACGCGAGTGCCTCGGAATCATCTGGTCCCTCAATTACTTCCGTTCATATATCTCAGGCACCCACGTGATTGTCATTACTGACCACCAATCCCTACAGTGGTTACGCCAGTCCAACACTACCAACGTACAGCTCAAACGATGGCGAGAAGCACTCGAGGAGTATGATTTTGAAATATCATACCGACCAGGCAAGCTCCACACGAATGCTGACTCCCTTTCCCGTCTACCCATCAATGCCATTTCCACAGAACCAGACCTTATCCAAATGTGGCACAATAAACAACGCCCTACCTGGATCCCGCCGAGCACATTCGCCAAACTCCACCTTCACGGCGATCACCTGTTCGATCCCAATGGCCACATCGTCCTAAGCCCTACCACCGCCCACGACACTATGCTGCACCTTCACGCCAACAATGGCATCCACCTGGGGACTAAGAAACTCTTACAAGTCTTCAGTGATATGTATTGGACACCTAACCCATCCACCATTGCCAAGAACATCATACAATCCTGCCGCGCCTGTGCTTTGTGGAAGGACATCACTCGCACACCCGGCCCTTCAGGAAAAGTAACAGCACAGAAACCTTGGCAATTGCTTTCCCTAGACGTCGTCGGCCCCCTCACACCCAAAACAGGGTACAAATACATTATCACTTTCGTGGATGTGTATTCAAAGTTCATCATCGCATGCCCCGCCAAAGATCACAGCGCGGTATCTGTCGCCGACGCCCTAACTCGCCACGTCTTCCCATATATTGGCATTCCCCAAGCACTGCACTCGGATAATACCCCAGAATTCACTGGCAAAGTCTGGGAAGAACTGGCGAATATATTCGGGTATCATATCTCCCACTCATCCCCCTACTGGCCCCAAGGTAACAGCATCTGCGAGAGGAGCCATCGCTCCCTCATGAATCAGGTCCGCACACGCATCATGCAAACACGGAACGACGATTGGCCTGCCCATGTCAAGATTGTCCAATGGGGCCTGAATACATGCCCAAGAGAGGACGGTATAACACCCCATGAGCGAGTTTTCGGTGAAACCCGGCTCCTCCTACCCCTCCGCCACCACCTCCACCCACCCACCCCGCCCTCCACTACTGACCCTCTCCACCACCTCAAACGCCGCCTCCACAACCTACAAACCCAACAGGACCTGGCGCCCGACACCAACCACTCCAACCCATACAAACCTGGCCAGTTCGTCATCGTAGCACACCTTCCCGCCCCCACCAAGACCTACCCCGGGTTCAATGACCCCTTCAAAATAATCCGAGTCCCTAACCCCTACCGAGTAATCATTGACCAACAAGGACAGCAACGCACGTACCGAAATCGCCACATGCGACCCTTCCACCCACCTAACAATGACCACCCCCACACCCGCGTGCCCCGCACCTCTTCCCGCACACCTGTCCACACCGAGCCTTCCGAGAATTACCCCTCGGACTCCTACTCTTGCTCCTTCTCACCCCCACCCTCCAGCTCACCAACAACCACGCCACTTCCCAACACACCCGATCCTGACACACCACCTCCACCGCCTACATCACCGCCACCGCCCAACGCCACCACCTCCTCACAGCCTACCACTCACCTCCCTACCACCTGTCCACCCACCACCTCCCACACCACACCGCCTCCACCGCCTACATCACCACCACCGCCCAATGCCACCACCTCACAGCTCACCACTCACCCCCCTACCACCTGCACACCCCCCACCCCCCACACCACACCACACTCCAGCCAACCACGCACAGACACCACCCACCCAACCTCACCCCCCCTCCCCCATGACCATTCTCATTATACGCGCCACACCGCATCCCCACCCGCCTCCCCCCCTAACGGCCGCACGCCCTCACCATCACCACATGCACAACCACCCTCACCACCCACACCCACACTCACTACCACCACCACCAGGTCAGGACGCCTTTCACGCCCACCCTCCAGATACACTCCAACACCACCTCCCATCGCACACCCATCCCGCCACCCACCACCACAAACCCCCCCTACCCCAAACACCTCCCCCATAACCCTCCCTCTCCACCAAGCACGATGGAATTCTCCCAAATCCCAATTCCCAAAAGTACAACGCTCCTCCCACAGACCCATCCCCCATAAAAGCACCAATCTCCCATCACTCTCCAGCATTCAGCTTCTATCTCCTCCCCAGGCACCATTCCCCGAGATGAAGATCACCAGAGTGCACTGGCTACCCCACGACCACCCACCTGTCAAGATTTGGGAGACCCACCACCTTCTCTGCCTCCTACGCCGGACCGACCACCCGTCCTCCATCCGGCTCACTCTCACCCCTTATCGGGAGCCTAAACCCATCACCTACCACTGGACCAGCCTCCTACAACGCTTCACCCCGGCCCACCAGACATCCACCTCCACAACATACCACCTCCAGTCACGGGGTTGTGACTTTTCTGCCACGGAGGGTGGTAAAATGCCCGCCGCCGGACCACCCACCCCGCCACCCCCCACCCCACCACCCCAGGAGGACACAACGGTGGGGCTAGTGACCCAGGTCAAGAGGGTCACTGGGACACTACTGTCCTGAGTCCCTTTCTCCACAACTACCCCAACACCAGGTGACCGGAAAAAGCCAACAACCTTGCGGGCGGGACAACCATCACCAGAATTGGGGTGGGACTGAACAAGCTTCAGTCCCAGGTAACACCGTGTTGACGGCTATTGTTACCACCTCAAGGGCAGGAGGCCCAAGGGCAGTAAAATGCTTGACTTACAAAGCAGTGCCCCTGAAATGGAAACAGAAGAATACCATAGTGCCCCCGACAACGGGGCAAGCAAGATACAGCCCAATATGCCCGGGAACGTTCCGACACCCCCACACGGACCCCACGGGGTAGCCGCCACCAGTCAGAACAACCCCCGGCAACAACGGCATATGTCAGCCTGGGCCGTGCGCCCCTATGTCACGCAGCCACCACGCCGTCGCCATCGTAGGAGAAGGACACTACCTTCACGGAGTGGGATTGTTGAACCAGCTAGGGGTGGAGTTGTTCTAGACACTCCAGACGGCGCCCCTCCTCGTGAGACGGCCTATTGTCGCTCTGAAAGTGTCTTGGTAGAGACGGCCTATTGTCGCTCCCCTCCTCGTGAGATGGCCTATTGTCGCTCCCCTCCTCGTGAGATGGCCTATTGTCACTCCGAAAGTGTCCCGGTAGAGACGGCCTATTATCGCTCCCCTCCTCGTGAGACGGCCTATTGTCGCTCCGAAAGTGTCCTGGTAGAGACGGCCTATTGTCGCTCCCCTCCTCGTGAGACGGCCTATTGTCGTTCCAAAGGTGCCCCGGTAGAGACGGCCTATTGTCGCTCCCCTCCTCGTGAGACAGCTTATTGTCGCTCCAAAGGTGCCCCGGTAGAGACGGCCTATTGTCGCTCCCCTCCTCATGAGACGGCCTATTGTTGCTCCGAAGGTGCCCCGGTAGAGACGGCCTATTGTCGCTCCCCTCCTCATGAGATGGCCTATTGTCGCTCTGAAGGTGCCCTGGTAGAGATGGCCTATTGTCGCTCCCGCCCTCGTGAGACGGCCTATTGTCATTCTAAAAGCATCCTGGTAGAGACGGCCTATTGTCGCTCCCCTCCTCATGAGACGGCCTATTGTCGCTCCGAAGGTGCCATGGTAGAGACGGCCTATTGTCGCTCCCCTCCTCGTGAGACGGCCTATTGTCGCTCCCCTCCTCGTGAGATGGCCTATTGTCGCTCCGAAGGTGCCCTGGTAGAGACGGCCTATTGTCGCTCCCGCCCTCGTGAGACCGCCCACTGTCGCTCCAAAGGTGCACGGAAGGAGGCAAGGAGTGAAACGTCACCCTGGCAGGAGACAAGAGACCAGGCCTCCCGTACCAGAGTGGCCCAGACAGGCCTCACAGCCTCCCCTGGCCTCCGCTCCCTACGCCTGGCTCTGGAACAGACGCACCTGACAGGCCCCAGCGTAAGCCAATGTCGCAGCCCTCCCCTGTCGGCGCCCCTAGACGCTGGAGACCGCAGTCCGCAGTCTCTCCCGATCCTCCCCAGGACACCCGGGCGCGATCTCCATACGCCCCCACGACGACGTAAGGCTCCCATCTCCGGCCGAGACTTACACCAGAGGTTCCTGGAGCTATTCGGCCCCAGTCCCGAGGGCCATACCCCTGAGCCCAGCCCAGAAGCCACGGGTAGCCCAGGACGCGAGAGGACGCCCCTACGAGTTGTCCCGTGCCCTCTTGGCACGCCTCCCCTTGGCGGTCCCCCTAGCCCGGCAGGATTGCCGACGGCGTGTTCCCGCCCCTGTCCCCAACGATGAATACGTGTGATGCTGCCCAGAAACAGTGCACGTGATTTAGGTTAAGTGTGACTTTGCCTAGTGTATTATCGTGCAGTGACTTAATATAGTGAATATCGGGGCAAGTAAGATCACAGTGATAGAATAAAGGACGAGTGTGCGAACCAAGATCTGATGAACTATATTTATGAGTGACGTCCCTTATATACAATTAGTAAGACTGTGCCGCCTGGAAATTCCTCCGTAGTAATACACACCTACTGTTGTGAGCTCTAAAGAAGTAATACGAGGAAGTGTTAGTGATATTCCCCCACTCCCGCTACCCGTAAATCCTGTACGACATTCCCTCGTCCCAGTATCTAGTGTAAGTGTAAACCAAGAATAGAATCAATTACCAAAGTCCTTTTGCTATTGGAAAACATGTAATCCTCATTGTTAATCCTTGCCTCTCTCCAGTATTACCATAACTCCCTCCTAGCCGTCACAAGTCACTCCCCGCACCCGCCCCCTTTTCTCCCCCCCTCCTTTGCGAGACTCACTCCCCGCGCCTCACGCGCGCGCCTATATTCACTGTACCCTGAATACACTAGGTTTGATTGGTTGGCATTAATATCAGATAAGCAAGTATCCTGCGAGATACACATGTCCTAGATAAGGGTTTTATATTGCTATATATTATGTTGTAATATCTGCTGATTTGTCCTGTGTCTGATTGTGGTAATATACGTGTAAAGGTTATTGCCTAGAGTTTTTGTGTCCTGCCTCTCTTTATTGCACTAAGCTCCGGTCTCGAAAGAGGACCCCGCTCCACGTTAGGTGTTATAGGAACGAGAAGTCGAGCCTATTTACACCTAGCATTACAGGCAGGAGGCCCAAGGCTACGGCCAGAAGTGTGCACCAGGGTGAGGGGACCCTTAGCCACTCCAAGGGCAGGAAGCCCAAGGCTACGGCCAGAAGTGTGCACCAGGGTAAGGAGACCCTTAGCCACTCCAAGGGCAGGAAGCCCAAGGCTACGGCCAGAAGTGTGCACCAGGGTGAGGGGACCCTTAGCCACTCCAAGGGCAGGAAGCCCAAGGCTACGGCCAGAAGTGTGCACCAGGGTCAGGGGACCCTTAGCCACTTCAAGGGCAGGAGGCCCAAGGCTACGGCCAGAAGAGTGCACCAGGGTAAGGAGACCCTTAGCCACGGCCTTAGTATACACCGGAGAGAGAGTTGCCTCTGTGCATCCCTCTCCACGTACCGGAGAGGACACGGGCTCCGCGAATCCTTCTCCTGCCTCTTCCCCCTGTGGGAGCCCTTCGTCACCATCCGGGAGTGTTGCCCCGGAGGTGTCGCCAGAGTGGTGGCAAGGCCCGAAACCGGACCTACCTCCCACGCCTGGGAAATCTCTGTTCCTGCCAGACACCAGACGGAGACGGTGCCGCAGCCCAACCCTGTCGGCGCCTCTCCCAGTAGGCGACCGCAGTCCCAGGACCCCCAGGCCCGACCAGCAGACTCCAGACGAGGGCAACCCAGGCTCCCTCACCCCACGGAGCCAGAAACGACAGGCCCGCCTCATCCAGCTGTTTGGCCCCAGTCCCGAGGGCAACCTCTCAGATCGAGGCCCCTAGACAGGAGGGCCTCCCTGCACCTCTCCGACTACCAGGACCCGGTCAGTGACTCCCCTGCGGGTAGCGTATTGCCCCTTGCAGGCAGGGTCCCCCTAGGGCCCTCTCCTCACGCCCATGCGACAGAGTGAACTCCACCCAGGAAACACGGGTAACATAGTGACGCCCCTTGTACCGAGAACAAACCAGGGGAAAGTAACAGTGAACAGTGACCGAGTGAAGACCAGTGTAAAGCCAGTGACAGTTACTATTAGTCTATAAGAACTTGATACCCGGCAGAACAGAAAATAATTTAAACCCTCAGTAAGAGAACTTATAGTAATTGTGTGAGTCCCCAAGTAACAGAACTTTCAGTAACTGTGAATGGAGACTAGGGTGCGCGGGCGAGTCAAACGTCTGTGTGTAAGTGCCGCCGCGACTAAGTGACTACATCAAGTATCGCGATCCGCACCCTGTCTTATTTATAGTAGCATTCCCCCCACGGACCTTAATCTTGTTTATTCCCCTTGCTTCCAACTAAATATATATTCTGCCTAAAGATGAAATACGGGTATCAATACATATAATTCATGACATTAGTGTACATGCATTATATCGTGTGTTAAGTGTGACTGTGCATTGTGGTGTCAAAGGCTAACTCTGTGTCCCTGTCTCCTGTATATCAAATATTACTCTGTGTTGTATTGTAACGGTGTAGAATTAAGGCAATCGATGTGTTAAGGTATACTACCTGGTTTTTATGTCCTGTTCCTTTGTGGGTGCTTTACTTCCGGTCCGGAAAGAGGACCCCGCTCAGTCGCTAGTGCTTTTAGGAGGAGAAGTCGACCTAAAAACACTCAGCATGACACTCCTCATACCAGCACCCACCTGCATTCATTCACAATTAACTTCACCCATTCATTGAGTAACCACTCAGCCCAAACTACATCCACCTGCACCCACCCACTCTTACCTACACCACCCAACACCCATTTAAAAACTCCTCCATCTACCCACACCTACGTACACCCACTTACACCCACCCTTTTCTCTCGCACCTCTTCCTTAGCCATATATTTCTCGTATTTCAGCATAGTGTTCTCCTCTAACATTAATATTGTTTTGATACCGAAAATATTTGTATCAGTATCATACAAGTAGATACTGAAGGGTTAAATGCAGAATAAATCACTATAGAAAAGGTATAACAATAACAGAATGCAGCGTCTGCGTTGTCATGGAGACCATTTGTTTCACCGCTTATAGCAGCGACCTCACGGCAACCCTCTCGTCTCGGTGGCCGACATAAAAATGACGATATTTCCACTAATTTATCGTTTAGGTCTGTTTCTTTGGCGCAGACGAGTGTCTGTACCGATATTATAATACCGACAATACTTATTTATTGTCTGTATCGTCGAATAACGTTATTTTAAGCTAAAATGATGTGCTTACAAATATTACCAACTCTAAAAGTACCCTTGATCTCTGATTTCCATTCGAGATTAAACCGATATATTAAATACCCCTGGTTTCTCTGACATATTTCGTCCGTGCTGTCTTAGCGGTCATAATCTAAAACCATTCTGTGAGATATTTGTGTTTCTCGGTTGATTGAATTTATGACATGCAGTTTCCTGAGACACCCTGTGATCTGGTAATTGTGTGGGGTGATGCGAGGGGGTGAGGGTTGTCGAGCCGTATTCGTAAATGATGTTAATCATTTCATATGATAAATATTCATCTAAAGAAGTGAATCGGTATCAGATATCGGTCTGCATGGACGAATTTCCAGCTAAATATTCACCCTGGCTTGGTTTTGAAGTGTTTGGGCGATATACGAGTGAAAACAAAAGGCTTCTATACTCAGGTAAAGGTCGAGAAATTTTATGAATATTACGTCATATTATGCTGGAACTTAATCAGTTATGTCAGCTAAGGTGGTCCTAATGTACACCTGATGTCTGGTTGAACTGCACTACATAACTACACACAAATTACTATGTTTTTTAAGACAAATCAGTTGATAATAATATTACAAAATGGATGAACGGCGCTAAGGTAAAATTATTTAAATTCTGACGTCATTTTCAGGGAGTTGTTGGTAAGCGTGTCAGGTTGTGATACTAAGAAGAGAAACCCTTGCAAGTAAATAATTAGCTGAAAGACTTTTTGTGGTTGTCTCTGGTATCATTATTAGGTAATTTTGGAGGCTGGTATTCAGCCTGAAGGTGGTATAGAATGGGCTTTTAGCGTATACAAGGAATAAGACAAAATTATCTTTTAAAGGAAAATAATCGCAAAGATATCACTATGGTAATTTCTGTGTGCGTGTGTTTCCCTGGCCCAACATGGATGCCAAAGACTGCCAATTTTACTTTCATAATTTCAGGAGCACAATCCAGAACTATTGCTGTTTTTTAACGCTGCTTGATGTATTTATCGCTGATAATATATGGTATTTAACCCTCCTGCTGTGCTGTTGTGGCTGTGTTATTGAAGGTAAAGTCATTTAAGAGTGTAGTTGAAACACGCAGGTTATTTAACCTCGTTGAGTTGACTCATTGAAGTAGCTCGACCAAAGGCTTTTTTGCGTTGGTCCGAAACCTCGAGGTCTCGCAACACTACACAGTTCCCAGATCTCAGTGTGCTGGGCATTTACGATGTTATATAATTATTACAACATGAGCGATCATAAAATTAAGGGCAGTGGCATAAGTATTTGAGTTCTTACAAATATTTAAACTCCGCGAACTCTAAGCTCACTCTGAACTAGGAGCCTTAGTTATTTCTATGATTTACGATCGGGGCAGGAGGATACTATTCTTAATTTTCTTGGTAACTATGTGCAGCTCTTTATTTTGGCTTCAATAATCTCTATTGGCTACAAAGGCCAAATACAAGCGATGTAAGTATTGTAATATCCATATACCCACCCACCTGTACCAAAGAAACAGTCCAAAAAGATAAAATAAGGGAAATATCGTCATTTTTATGTGGCCACCGAGGAGAGAGGATGACAGGGAGGTGCCTCGTGTTGGCGTGAAAACGAATGAATTCCATGGCAACGCAGACTCAGCTCGCATATCAAAAATATTTGCTGTTTTAATAGTGTTTGGGTATGAGTAGGTGTAGATGGGAGTTGATGGGTGTACGTCGGTGTGGGTGGGGGTATATGGATGTGAATGGATGTAAGTGTGCTGGGATGGGCGTTGATGGGTGTAGGTGTGTGTGGGTGAGTGTGCGTGGTTGTAGGTGGGCGTGGATGAATGTAGGTCGGTGTGGACGGGTGTAAGTAGGTGTAAATGGTCGTGGCTGGGTGTAGCTGGGCGTGGATGCGCGCAACGGTTGTAGATTGATAAGGTAGGTGTAGGTGTGTGTGGATAGGTGTGGTTGGGTGTGGGGTGCATAGATGTTAGGGTTTGTGTTGGTAGTAACTGGTGTGAATGGGTGGGTGTAGGTGTGAATGGCTGAGTGTAGGTGAATATGGGTGGGTGAAGTTGGATGTTTGTGAGTTTAGGAGTGTTTATAAGTGTGGAGTGGTTGTGAGGAGAAGGAGAGGGAATCCAAGGGTAAGGTGCATAGTGAGACTCTGACTAGGAGTGTGGTGACAAGAGGTGGTTGGGGAGGAAGAAACGAAGAACGAAAACGAGTTGGACAGATAAGATGAGTGATAATTCAAGAGGAGGAGGTGTGCATTGGGAAGTGGGGTCGTTGCTGAGTAGGGATAAAGTCTTTTACCCAGGGCCACTGCCGATAGTATGCAGCGTCAGACTAGTGGCGTAGCAGGCTTTGACAAAAGGGTTGGGGCCAAGGTGGGGCCAAGTCCTAATCTGGGGGGGGGTCAGGGTGTGACCATGTCCTAATCTGGGGGGGGGGACCAATTTGGGGCCATGTCCTTAGCCAAGATGTGGCCAAGTCCTAATCTGGGGGGGAACAGAGTGTGGCCATGTCCTAATCTAGGGGGGCCAACTTGGGGCCATGTCCTAACCTGGGGAGCCCAAGGTGGGGCCAAGTGCTAATCTGAGGGAGGGGGGGGGATTTGCCAATCAGTCTTTACACATTAAATTAACATAAATGTCAAAAATGGAGAGTAGGGAGGGGGCTAAGGGTCTGATCTGTAGGATTCCCAGCCCCCCTCCCCAGCTCTGCCACTTCGTCAGACAAGATTAAATACTTGCTAATATTGATGCTCACATTCTTTTACCAGAATCTCGGGTGGCGGCCACAGCACCTCTACAGAGGACATCAATCATCACCTGTACCCAAATACCCGAGACTGGATCCGAAGGCTTGGCTGTATACAGCTTCGTTAATAAAGTATGTTTGGTAGCACTGTTTTTTATACATGCATACATACATACATACATACATCCAGTACACACATACTCGTCCATACTATACATACATACATACATACTACAGCGTACAGTACTGTATATACATATAAACTCAGCATTTCATGTAGGTGGATGTGGAGGGACATTGATACACTGGAAGTAAATGTGGATAGAAAGTCGTGCTTGTGGACATAAAATGTTGGTGGATTTGGATAGACAGCCATGCCTATGCATACACCCATCTTCAACCCGCCCAACACCTACCCACAGAACACCTACCGTCACTTTCCCACCCATCTTCATCTTCCCACCCATCACCTACCATCATCATCCCACCCATCTTTACCTATCCACTCAACACCTTCCCACCCATCACTTACCCACCCATCTTCGTCTATACATGGCCACTCACATTCATCTTCACAAAGTCACATCCATCCACCAGAGGCGTAGCCAGGTCTTGATATATGGAGGAAAGAGGGCTAAGGTGTAGCCAGACTCTCATCTCGGGGTGCGGGGGGGAAAGGGGAAAAGCTATAGAATATGCAAATTATAAATAAAGCGATGCTTTAGTGGTTGGCCAATGGGGGGACGACAAGGGTGTGACTGGGGGGCCGGGTACCCTCCATATATACGCCACTGCAGTCCCCTTCCGCCCACACCCATCTAGATCCATGCATCCTTACATATATACATCCACACCCACGTACTTCTACCCGCTACCACATACATCCATTTACACTCACCTAGTCACATACACACGCACCTACATTCACCCATGCCCACATACTGTACATCCATTCATACCCACATACATCCATCAACAACCACATCCATCCAACACCACAGCCACTAGGATTCAGCACAGCCTACCTACACCCACTAACAGTTACATACACTGACCTCCTCATGCCAGCACCCACCTGCATTCATTCACAAATAACTTCACCCATTCATTGCGTAACCACTGAGGCGAAACTACATCCACCTACAACCACCCAGTCTTACTTACACCACCCAACACCCACTTAAAAACTCCTCCATCTACCCACACCCACGTACACCCACTTACACCCACCCTCTTCTCTCGCACCTCTTCCTTAGCCATATATTTCTCGTATTTCAGCATAATGTTCTCCTCTAACATTAATATTGTTTTGATACCGAAAATATTTGTATCAGTATCATACAAGTAGATACTGAAGGGTTAAATGCAGAATAAATCAGTATAGAAAAGGTATAACAATAATACAGTCCAGCGTCTGCGTTGCCATGGAGACCATTTGCTTCTCCGCTCATACGAGCGACCTCACAGCAACCCTCTCGTGTCGGTGGCCGATATAAAAATGACGATATTTCCACTAACTTATCGTTTAGGTCTGTTTCTTTGCCGCAGACGGGTGTCTGTACCGATATTACAATACCGACAATACTTACTTATTGTCTGTATCGTCGAATAACGTTATTTTAAGCTAAAATGATGTGCTTACAAATATTACCAACTCTAAAAGTACCCTTGATCTCTGATTTCGATTCGAGATTAAACCGATATATTAAATACCCCTGGTTTCTCTGACATATTTCGTCCGTGCTGTCTTAGCGGTCATAATCTAAAACCATTCTGTGAGATATTTGTGTTTCTCGGTTGATTGAATTTATGACATGCAGTTTCCTGAGACACCCTGTGATCTGGTAATTGTGTGGGGTGATGCGAGGGGGTGAGGGTTGTCGAGCCGTATTCGTAAATGATGTTAATCATTTCATACGATAAATATTCATCTATAGAAGTGAATCGGTATCAGACATCGGTCTGCATGGACGAATTTCCAGCTAAATATTCACCCTGGCTTGGTTTTGAAGTGTTTGGGCGATATACGAGTGAAAACAAAAGGCTTCTATACTCAGGTAAAGGTCGAGAAATTTTATGAATATTACGTCATATTATGCTGGAACTTAATCAGTTATGTCAGCTAAGGTGGTCCTAATGTACACCTGATGTCTGGTTGAACTGCACTACATAACTACACACAAATTACTACGTTTTTTAGTCACATCAGTTGATAATAATATTACATAATGGATGAATGGCGCTAATGTAAAATTATTTAAATTCTGACATCATTTTCAGGGAGTTGTTGGTAAGTGTGTCAGGTTGTGATACTAAGAAGAGAAACCCTTGCAAGTAAATAATTCGCTGAAAGACTTTTTGTGGTTGTCTCTGGTATCATTATTAGGTAATTTTGGAGGCTGGTATTCAGCCTGAAGGTGGTATAGAATTGGCTCTTTGCGTATACAAGGAATAGGACAAAATTAACTCTTAAAGGAAAATAATCGCAAAGATATCACTCTGGTAATTTTTGTGTGCGTGTGTCTCCCTGGCCCAACATGGATGCCACAGGCTGCCAATTCTACTTTCATAATTTCAGGAGCACAATCCAGAACTATGGCTGTTTTTTAGCGCGGCTTGAGGTATTTATCGCTAAATATATATGGCAATTAACCCTCCTGATGTCCTGTTGTGGCTGTTTTAGTGAAAATAAAGTCATATAAGTGTGTAGTTGAAACATGGAGGTTATCTGACTTCGTCGAGTTGAAGTAATGAAGCAGCTCGACCAAAGGCGTATTTGCGTTGGTCCGAAACCTCGAGGTCTCGCAACACTACACAGTTCCCAGATCTCAGTGTGCTAGGCATTTACGAATTCATATGATTATTACAACATGAGCGATCATAAAATTAATGGCAGTGGCATAAGCATTTGCGTTGTTACAAATATTTTATCTCCGTGAGCCCTAAGATAGCCACAAACTAGAAACCTTTTTTTTTTTCCTTTGATTTTCGATCGTAGCAGGAAGCTCATAATCTTAATTTACTTGGCAACTCTGTGCAGCCCTTTATTTTGGCTTAAATAATCTTTATTGGCTACAAAGGCAAAATATAAGTTATGTAAGTATTGTAATATCCATATACCCACCCGCCTGTACCAAAGAAACTATCCAGAAAGATAAAACAATGAAAATATCGTCATTTTTATGTTGGCCACCGAAGAGAGAGGATGACAGGGACGTCGCTGCTGTTGGTCTCCATGGCAACGAACACTCAGTCACACGCAAAGACACTGGCAGTATTGATTTCAGTGAGGGTGATTGGATATAAGTCGGTGTAGGTGGGTATGGGTGGATGTAGTGTGGTGTGGTTGGGTGTAGGTGAATGTGATTGGGTGTGGGTAGGTGTTGGAGGAGCTGGAGGTGTTTGTGGGTAGATATGGGTATGGGCGGGTGTTGCCAGGTGTGGGTAGGTATATTTGACCGAGGTTGGGTGTAGGAAGGCAAGAATCGATGTAGGTGGTTATAGAGGGGTGTCAGTAGGTTTGAGCATTTGCATTTGCAACTGGATGGGTGTAGGTGAATGTGGGTAGGTTTAAATAGGTTTAGATAGTTTTATGAGGGTGGGGTACGGTTGGGAAGAAAAGGAGATACCAAATGTAAAATGGAACGTGGGAGATTTACTGTGAGTGTACAAAAGGGAGGTGACTGAGGGAGAAAGAGAGGATGACAGAACGAGATGGAGGGTTAAGGTGCTGGAATATGTAAGAGAGCTTAAGGGTGTGTCCTAGGAAGAGGGACTGTTACTGAGTAGGGATATAAACTCCTGAAGGTCAATTTTTCGAGACTGGATGCAGCGTCATCCAAGAGCAAGAGCTTGTTAAATTCTACGCTCAAAACCCGCCACATTTCACTACCTGACACTGAAGAGAGCAACCAAAAAAACCTCCTCAGAGGAATCTAGACCAAACTCAAAATGTCAGCTGTTGGATCCGAAATGGTTGATTGCGCAAAGTTACATTATTAAAAAATTTCAATGTTCGAACCTTTACTGCTACATGTATACTGTACTTAAATTATATGTGAATAATAGAGTTAATGTTGGTGCGTATGTAAGTGGGTATGGATAGGCAGTCTTGCCGAAGTAAATGGGTGTGGATAGACAGTCGTGCCCATGTGAGTGGGTTTGGATAGACAGTCGCACCTATGTGAGTGTGAATAGACAGTCGCACCTATGTAAGTGGGTGTGGATAGACAGTCGTGCCTATGTAGGTGAATGTGGATAGACAGTCGTGCCTATGTAAGTGAGTGTGGATAGACAGTCTTGTGTTTAAGTATATATGTAGGAGCGGAATCAGTCATGCACAGTCATACCCATCTACACCCACCCACAACCACTTATACCCACTTACACCCACCTGCAATTACCCATAACCACCTACATACATCTAAACCCACTTCCACCCATCTACATCTACCCACACCCATGTTAACCCACCTACACCCACTTCCACCCATATACATCCACCCATACCCATGTAAACTCACCCACACCCACTTCCATCCATTTACATTCATCCACGCCTATGTAAACCCTCCCACACCCACTAACACCCACTTCTACCCATCTACATCCACCCACACACGTGGAAACCCACCAACACCCACTAGTGACCACTTCCACGTATCTACATCCACCCATACCCGTTTAAACCCAACTACATCCATGAGCACCCACTTCCACCCATCTACATCTACCCACATCCATCCACACCTACTCACACCCATCCACACCTACCCACACCCATCCATACCTGCTCGCACCCTTCTACACCCATCCATACATACCCACACCCATCCACACCTACTCACACCCGTCCATACCTGCCCACACCCCTCTACACCCATCCACACCTACTCACACCCTTCCACAAATAGCTACACCCATCGACACCTACCCACACCTTTCCATATCCATCCATACCAGCCCACATCCTTCCACACCGCACACACTCATCTACATCTACCCACAACCTTCTACACCTATTCACACTTCTCCAAAGCTATCCACACACTTTCAGACCTACTCACATCTTTCCACACCTATCCATACCAATCCACACATACCTACACCCTTCCACACCTACCCTCACACATCCACACCTACCCACACCCTTCCACACCTACCCTCACCCATCCACACCTACCCACATCCAACCACACATACCCACACCCTTCCACACCTGCTCTCACCCATCCGCACCTACCCACACCCATCCACACCTACCCACACCGTTCCACACCTTCCCTCACCCATCCACACCTACCCACACCCTTCCACACCTACCCTCATTCATCCACACCTACCCACACCCATCCACACCCACCCACACCTACCCACACCCTTTCACACCTATCCACACCAATCCATACCTACCCATACCCTTCCACACCTATCCACACCAATCCACACCATTCCACATCTGTCCACACCAATCCACACCTACCCTCACGCATCCACACATAACTATACGCATCCACACCTACCTCCACGCATTCACAACTGCCCACATCCCTCCAGATCCACCCACACCCATCCACAACTACCCATCCCCTTCCACACTTACCCTAACCCATCCACACCTATCCAAACCATTCCACACCTACCCGTCCCCTTCCACACCTACCCATCCCCTTCCACACTTAACCTGACCCATCCAAACCTACCCAAACCATTCCACACCTACCCACACCCTTCCACACCTACCCGCACCCATCTATACCTACCCACACCCTTCCACACCTACCCACACCCTTCCACACCTACCCACACCCATCCACACCTACCCACACCCTGCTACACTAAACCGTCCCATAACCTTTGACACCTACTCACACCCATCCACACCTGCCCACACCCTTTCATACCCACCTACACCCATCGACTCATAACCACATCTTCCACACCTACCCACACCCTTCCATACCCATCCACAAACATGCACACCTACACACATCCATCCCCAATTACCCACACCTTTCCTCACCTACCCACAACCTTCCACATCTACCCCCACCCATCCACAGCTGCCTACACCCCTCCACATCTACCCACACCCATCCACACCTACCCATCCCTTTCCACACATATCCACACCCATCCATGCCTACCCACACCCATCCACCCTTACCCACACCCTTCCACACCACACACCCATCCACACCTGCCCACACCTAACCACAATCTCCTACACTTACCCACACTCTTCCATACCTACCCATACCCATGCACACGTACCCACATCCTTCCACACCTACCCACACCCATCCACACTTACCTTTCCACAACCTTCCACACATGCCTACACTCCTTCACACCTACCCACACCCTTCCACACCTACACATTCCCATCCACATCCTTCCACACCTATTCACATCCTCTCAAACCTATCCACACCCATCCATACCTAACCCAGACCCATTCACAACTACCCCCACACTTCCACATCAACACACACCCATCCACACCTAACCACAATCTTCTACAAGTACCTACGCCGTTCCATACCCTCCTACACCCATCCAAGCCTGCCCACACACCTCCAGACCTACCCACACCCATGCACAGCTAATAACAGTCTTACCCACCTACCCAAACCCTTCCATACCCACCCACACTCATCCACTCTTACCCACACCCTTCCCTACCTATCCACAGCCTTCCACACCTATCCACACCCTTCCATACCTACCCTTACCTATCTACGCCAACCTAGACCCATCCACACCTGTTAACACCTTTCCACATCTGCCTCCACACATCCACACCTGCCTACACCCCTCCACATCTACCCACATCCATCCACACCTACCCATCCCCTTGCACACTTACCCAAACCAAACCATACCTACCCACACACTTGCACACCTATCCACAATCTTCCACACATACCCACACTATTCCATACCTGCCCCCACCTATGCCCACCTACCCACACCCTTGTACACCTACAAACACACACCCACACCTATCCACACCTACCCACACCTGTCCACACGCTTCCACACCTACCTACCCACAACCTTCCACACCTGCCTACACCCCTCTACATCTACCCACACCTATCCACACCTACCGACACCCTTTCACATCTACACACACTCATCCACATCCTTTCACTCCTATTCACATCCTTTCACACCTATCCACACCCATCCATACCTAACCCACACCCATCCACACCTACCCCCACACTTCCACATCTACACACCCCAATCCACACCTACCCACACCCATCCACACATAACCACAATCTTCCACAAGTGCCTACGCCCTTCCATACCCACCCACACCCATCCATACCTGCCCACACACCTCCAGATCTACCCACACCCATGCACAGTTCATCACAGTCTTCCACACCTACCCACACCCTTCCATACCCACCCACACCCATGCATACTTACCCACACCCTTCTACACCTATCCACAACCTTCCACATCTACCCACACCTTTCCATTCCTATCCTCACCCATCCACACCTACCTAAACCCATCCACATCTGCCCACACCTTTCCACACCTACCCATCACCTTTCATACCAACCCACACCCATCCATACCTACCCACACCATTGCACACTTATGCACACATCCACATCTTCCACACATACTCAAACCTTCCCATACCCACCAACACCCGTGCACACCTACCCACACCATTGTACACCTACACCTAGGTGACATGTAGAGGTGTATGGTATGTAGGAGGACTGCTGGGCCTTGATAGCAGGCTGTGAAGCCTATGCCCAGAGTCGGACACATAAAAACACACACACACACACACACACACACACACACACACACACACACACACACACACACACACACACACATCTATCTAAACCCTTCCACACCTATTCACACCCATACATATCTACCCAAACTCTTCCACACACACCCACACCCATTCACATCTACCCACATTCATCCACGTCTACCCACACCTTCCATACCCGCCTACACCCATCCATACCTACCTATACTCACTCATACCTACCCACATCCATTAAAACCTACCTACACCCTTCCATATCTAACCAAACCCATCCACATCTCCCAACACCCATCCACACCTGCCCATACCCTTCCACACCCACCCATACCCATCCAAACTATCCACACCCTTCCCTACCTACCCACACCCATCCCCACCTACCCACAAGCTTCCACACGTACCCACACCCTTCTATACCCACCCACATCCATCCAAACCTACCCACACCCTCCACACTTACCCACACCCTTCCACACCTGCCCAGACCCGTCCACACCTACCTACACCCTTTTATACCTACCCTCACTCATCCATTCCCACCCACATCCATCCACACCTACCTGTCCCCTTCCACACTTACCCATACCTATCCACACCCTTCCAAATCTATCCACACCCTTCCATACCTATTCTCACCCTTCCATAGCTACCCATACCTTTCCCCACCTGCCCACACCCATTCACAGGTGCGCCATCCTACACTCTACTATACCCATCCCCCATTTACCTATTTACATACACTCACAGCAATTTATTCCCCCATTTGTTCCATCGACAATATTTTTCGTGGCGTCTCGGCGAGTGTCCAATAGCAAATCATAACCCCCCTGTCCTGTACGGCGTAATTTAGTTCATATTTAAATAATAGATGGCTCTGTTGCAGGTTTCACCGAGAGAACGGGAAGTTCCTGGCGGGAACGTGACGTCAGCCAGGCGGGAACGTGACGTCAGTCTCACGTCGACCAATCAGCGATCACTCAAGCTCGATCAGGGAAGCGGCCTTATGTTGTGCTGTTCCTGTACCCCCCCATGGAGCTTTATAACTATGCTTAAGACGAATCAACCATACATAAAGGATCTTATCTCGCTCGTGCAGTTTTTGCCTCCAAATCAAGTAAATAAAAATAATGGGTTCTATATTGTATTTTGCACATTATTAACTATTTTATATACGTTACCCAGTGTGTTTAAAGTTAGAATAAACATAAAAACCAACGATCTTATGGCCATTATATACTTAAGAATGATTATAAATACGTCTGTCTGAGGCCCATTTTTCAATAAACTTGATACTACTATTTCAGTTACATCGTTTTACTTCGTATCCAATGCATGAGGGGCAGAGCATGGTTCATGACTTACACACTAGGTGGCGCTGCATGTCTCCTAAAACCACTGTTAGCTCAGCATTTTGGGGGGGGATTTGAACAGGATCTCATGAGACCCCGTTGCCGAGTTGTGGAGCATAGTTCATGACTTTAACAATAGATGGCGCTGATGGCTCTGTCTTGGCGGGAACCAGCCTGGCTCAGGGAAGGGGTCTTATGTTTTCCTATTGACGAAAAACTTAGCTCGGTCGAAAATGTTTGATGCCCTCCCCCTTCCCCCGTACATACGGCAGACAGTCCTGTTTTATTATTTTTTGCGTTTTCATTATAATTCTATGACAATAGAGGATTATTTATAAAATACTAGTTGCTACATTAATTTTATTTCATATACCAAAATAATTTTTACACCCCACCCACACTCATCTATGCATCTTCCTTTCCATACCTAATGACACTCACACCCACACCCATTTACACTTCTTCCTTCCCATACCTAATGACACTCACACCCACCTACATCCATATACACTTATGTACACCCCCTGCTACACACAAACACTTACGTACATCCCACCTACACCAATATACACCTATGTACCCCTCGTACACACAAACTCACGTACATCCCTTACACCCACATCCACTCACATACACCCCTCTACTCTTCCTACGTGATCAGATTCAAGGAGGTTTCAGCAACAAATTACGATTTGATACACAGCTTAAGTGCAAGGGAATTTATGAATACTTCTGTTACACCTACACACCACACCCACTTCCTCCTGCACCCACTTACATCCACATACACTCACCCACTCCTACTCACACATAGCTGCATCCACTTACATCCACTCACACCCACTTCTACCCAAACACCTGCATCCACCCACACATACACCCACATCCACCTACACGTCAGGTAATTAACATATCCAATTAATTTATTTTTTCATGAGATAAATAACACCTGTCTTGTTGAGGAGCCAGAGATTCATGGGTCAGCACATTCAGCTCAAAAATAAAAGACTCAAGTTCGACTCTTAGGCTGGTCAGACTGTTGGACATGATTGGTTCCTTTCTTGTCCTTGTTCACCCATCGGTATAATTGGTGACCTGGTTGGAACATCAACTATTATGAGTTGTATTCTAAGGGAAAACACCTGGTGAAAACTGTTTGATTTCACCTTTTCACTCCCATGTCGTAACTCTTCATTCTTGCCACTTCAGGATGGTTTTATTCAGTTAGGGAAATATTTTTAAAACTAGATAGAATTAGATATTGTGTAAGAGAGAAGTGAAATTAGTGAATGTACAGTGTGATTGGACGGGGAGGAAATAAATGTGAGCGCATTTACAGTAAGTACTTGGGTAGTGTGATGAGTAAGGATGGAAGTTTAGAGGGTGAAGTGCTTGAAAGGGTGCAGCAGGAAAGAAAGGTTTCTGGCTCTTTGATAGCAGCGATAAGACACGGGGAAGTGAGCATGGAAGTGAAAAAGCTACTACACGACAGTATTGTTATACCAACTCTAACGTATGGAAGTGAAGTTTGGACCTTGTTGGAGGAACACAAGTGTAGAGTGAGAGCAGTGGAAATCAGTTGTTTGAGAGGAGCATGTGGATTGTGGAGTCACATGGAGAGACAGGCTAACAAATGAGGAAGTGAAGGAGCGGGGTGGTGTGGATGTGGATGTGATAGGAAGCTTTAGGAGAAATACAATGAGGTGGTTTGGCCATGTGGGGAGGATGGAGAGTAAGAGACTGATGAGTAGAGTGTATGTGAGTGAGGTGAAGGGAGGGAGAGGGAGGGGGAGGCCGAGGCTGGATGGAGTGGAGAGGTATATGAGAGAGGGGGGTGTGAGCTGGGAGCAGGGCAGTGAAATGGCGGGGGACAGAGCGACATGGAGGCGATTTGTTTGTGGCCACCCCTTACGGGATTGAGGCGTCTGGCAATAGATAGATAGATAGTAAGTGAGCTGAGGTGGGTGTGGGAGTGTTTGAGTGGGCGTGGATGGGTGTGGGAGTGTTTGAGTGTGGGCGAGCATGTATTGGTGGTGGTATGGGTGTGTCTGAGTGTGTGTGGGATTGTTTGAGTGCTTGTGGGTGTGTTTGTGTGGGTGTGGAAATGCCTGAGCGGGTATGAGAGTGACTGAGTGGTTATAGGAGTGTTTTAGTGTGTGTGGGAGTGTTTGAGTGTATGTGGGAGTGCCTAAGTGCGTGTGGGAGTTTTTGTGTACGTGTGGGAGTGTTTGCGAGTTTATGGGAGTGTTTGAGCGAGTGTGGGAGTTTTTGAATGTGTGTGGGGGCGTTTGAGTGTATCTGGGAGTTTTTGAGTGTTTATGGGAGTGTTTGAGCGAGTGTGGGAGTTTTTGAATGTGTGTGGGGGCGTTTGAGTGTATCTGGGAGTTTTTGAGTGCATGTCGGGGTGTTTGAGTGCGTGTGGGAGTGTTTGAATGTGTGTGGGAGTGTCTGAGTGTGTGTGGAAATTTTTGAGTGCATTTGGGAGTGTTTGAGTGTGTGGGGGAATGTTTGAGTCGGTGTGGGAGTGTCTGAATATGTGTGGGAGTGCTTGAGTGTGTGTGGGAGTGTTTGAGTGTGTGTGGGAGTCCCTGAGCGTGTGAGAGTGCGTTTGAACGTGTGTGGGTGTTTCAATGTGTGTGGGTGTGTTTGAGTGGGTGTAGGTGTCTGAGTGGGAGTGAGTGTGTCTGAGTGGGTGTGGGTGTGTCTGAGTGGGTGTAGGTGTCTGAGTGGGTGTGGGTGTGTCTGGGTGGGTGTGGGTGTGTATGAGTGGGTGTAGGTGTCTGAGTGGGTGTAGGTGTCTGGGTGGGTGTGGGTGTGTCTGAGTGGGTGTAGGTGTGTCTGAATGGGTGTCTGAGTGGGTGTGGGTGTGTTTGAGTGGGTGTAGGTGTCTGAGTGGGTGTGGGTGTGTCTGGGTGGGTATGGGTGTGTCTGAGTGGGTGTAGGTGTCTGAGTGGGTGTGGGTGTGTCTGACTGGGTGTAGGTGTGTCTGAGTGAGTATAGGTGTATCTGAGTGGGCGTGGGTGTGTCTGAGTGGGTGTTGGTGTGTCTGAGTGGGTGTAGGTGTGTCTGAATGGGTGTGTCTGAGTGGGCGTGGGTGTGTATGAGTGGGTGTAGGTGTCTGGGTGGGTGTGGGTGTGTCTGAGTGGGTGTGGGTGTACTTGTGTGTGTGTGTCAGTATGTTTGAGTAGGTGTGGGTGTCTAAGTGGGTGTGGGAGTGAGTGGGTGTGGGAGTGTTTGAGTGTGGGTGGTTGTAGGTGTGTGTTTGAGTAGATGTCAGTGTATGTAGCCGGGTATGGAAGGATATGTGTGTGTGTTTTCATAAGTTGGTGTGGGTGGGTGTAGGCTGATGTGGGTGGGTGCAGGTGAGTGTGGAAGGGTGTGGATGGGTGTACAGTAAATGGGTGTGAGTGGGTTTGGTGGGTATGGATATGTGTGAGAGGGTGGAGATGGGTGTAGGTTGGTGTGAGCAGATATACGTAAATATGGGTTGGTGTATGTGGGTGCAGAAAGATTTGGGTATGTGTACGTGGGTGTAAGTAGGCGTGGGTTGATATAGGTGGGTGTCAGTGGGTGCATGTGGGTGTAAGTGGTTATGGGTGGGTGGAGGTGCTTATAAGTGGGTGTGGGTGGGTGCAGATGTTTGTGAGCGCGGGGTGCAGGTGCTTGTAAGTGGGTGGGTGCTGGTGCTTGTAAGTGGGTGTAGGTGGGTCCAAGTGCTTGTAAGTGGGTGTGTGTGTTTGTAAGTGGTTGCAGATGACTGTAGGTAGGTATCAACATGTTTGGGTGGGTGTTAAAGGGTGTAGGTGGACCTTGGTGGGTGTGGGTTGGAGTAGGTGGGCATAAATGGGTGTAGGCCGCAATGATCCAGCTCAAAATGTCAAAGTTGCATAAAATTATTGTGGCAGCAAATATACAATAAAATAAAACTGATGTCGAACTGAATGGATTAATGTTATCAGATTCTTTACTAGAGCAACTGACTGAAATCTTATTAACACTCAGCTTCCTATGACTCACTCTCAGGTGAATAAAATCATACTGGAGCTGTCGTAATTACGGGATCTCATGGTACTGTACAGCTGTAGTTGGTTTGTTTTTATCTGATGGAATTAGGCCACACCAAAAATTCAAATACTAAGTTGTGGATGCACGGAATCTGATGAGTGATTGTCACGAGATAGGAATGTCTCCTTGGTTACTAGTCAGATTTTCCCTTCATTCTGATTACATTTAGTCATCAACAGTGCTGAAAAGGTCCAGGAATACTTATCAGGTTCAAATAAATATCTGTCTGTCTATGTATCTATAGCCCGACGCCCTAATCCCGCAAAGGGTGGCTGCAGACAAAACGCCTCCAAGTCGCTCTGTCACCCACCATTTGACTGCCCTCTCCCCAACTCACTCCCACCTCCCTCATATACCTCTCAACTCCATCCCTCCACCTTATCCTCAGTCTCACCCTCCCTCTCCCTTCCTCCACTTCACCTACATACACCCTCTTAGGCTTTCATTCTCCATTCCCTCCACATGTCCAAACCACCTCAGTGTATTTCTCCTAATTCTCTCAGTCACAGCCACATCCACCCCACAACGTTCATTCACTTATTCATTCGTCAACCTGTCCCTCCATGTCACTCCACATGCTCCTCTCAGGTGACTCAATAAATATGCTATAGTATTAATAATCTCATGTTCCAATGACACCCCACTGAATAAAACCATCTGGTGTTAGTTGGAATGAAATATTAGTTGTGTCAATTATGAAAGGGTTAATGGTTACAGTATTAACATTTTCAGGCTCCTATACCTACTCTCAGCTGAATATAATCACCTGGTACTGACAGGAAATAAAATACGAGTTGTCCCAATCATATGTTAACCCCTTCAGTCTGAGGATGTCATTTATGTTGTTCATGCTACTGTCTGGCAATTCTACTCAGCTTTGGAGAGACTCGTGGAACTGATGAGGTCAGATACAGAATTCATTAATATATTCACTACAAGATCAATAGTGGAGTGACACCTTCATGTGGTGGAACCGATTGAGCCAGGCTACTCCATTAGCTGGTTATACAAACGACCCTCAACTCCTTCCCTATTTACTGAAAAAAGGATGGTGGTCTGCAGAAGGACAGTTTCAGTCACACAGTCCACTGGGTTCATGTTTAGTTGAGCCTCGGTTTGCAACTACAACTACTACTGCTGCTGCTACAAGATATCTCTCCCCGTAGCTAAATAAAAATACCTGGAGGTACCCTAGCAAAAGCAAACCAAAAACAACAAGTCCCCGGATACAAGGGGTCATAATAATTCTACATGATTATTCATGGGCTATTCCTTCTCCTACAGGCAAACAGAGCAAAGAGGCTAAATAAAAGTAATTCTTAATACTAAAACCTTTATTTAGTTCAAGATTTTCTTTGTTACATTACTGCAAATTTTATTTAATACTCTCGGGCTGGATCCTCTCGCAGATGAGTAAGTCTGTCTAGCAAGAACTGAAATAGATCAGGCTAACAGATTTATCCTGAGAATATGAGGGTTAACAGATGCTTAACACTCTCATCATTCTTTGACTCACTTTTTAGCTGAATATGATCATCTGGCATTAGTTGGAATAGAATATCAACGTTGACCCAGCATGAAGGCATTATGTGTATAAGTATTAACATTTGGGCTCTTGTGACTCATTCTTGGCTGAATACTGTATAATAAATCATCCATCACTGGACAGAATACTATATGACATAACTATGGCACCAGTACTAGTATTCTCAGGCTCTTTTACTCTCCCAGAAACATTAACATCCTGCAATAGCTGGAATAAAATACTTGTACTGCCAAAGAGAAGATACAGCCACAAGAAGGTTAAATACATACAAGATGAGAAATGATGACTTTGACAAGAACGGACCGGACCTCTAAAAAATTCTGGGTATCTTTGTTTTTAATCCCTATATTATTGGTAGGTGCTGGTGACCATCATCCACACACCTGATGTGGTGCTGCCTATTTCTTCATTAGGTGACTGCACTGACAGACAAGCCTAGTGTTTTCGTATAACCAAGTAAACTATTTACAATGCTGGGCCATAACCATATAACCAAATAATGACACGGACCGTGCTATGGTGCCCATGGTAATTGGGTGGAAAGACGCAAATGTGGCACCCATCTATGAACCAAACCTGCACACTATTCCTCACATCTCACTGAGGTGAGGCATTGACCGCTGCAAGGGAACATCGGTTCACCACATGGAACAGCCCTACTGAGGCAACTGCTTGCCTGTGGGAAATGTTTCTGCTCGGTCAGATTGACAATGGTGGCTCTACTACTACTACAGTATGGTGACACCTTTTTAAAATTATTTGTGCTACCTTCAGATGGGCTTATTTAGCTTAAGGGAGATTTTTCAAATTGGATGGGCTATATAAAACCTTCACTAACCATTTGGCTACTAGAGATTACACCTAAGCTGAATGAACTGTCTGGGATTGCAAGAACAAATAAATCGTCATCATACTGAAGAGGTTAACTACTTGACTATGATGACCTGTTTATTTTATTCTTGTCATCTCAGGATAATTATATTCAGTTTACTAGAGACTTTTCAATCTGGAGAAGTTGGATAAAGCCTTCATTTGTATTTATTGCGTTATCCCCAGTTTTCTGTCAGGTGAACAAAAGTGATGATATTTGGGGCTGATGGCTGTACTGTCAAAGACGAGGGAGAGTGGCCACGTGCAGTTTGCCACAAGGGTGTGGAAAGTAATTCCATGTTGTGTAGTGTTTGTCATAAATGGGTGCACAAGAGATGTAGTGGTATTAGAGGTAGACTGCGAGATAATGCTGATTTTATGTGTGCGGCGTGTCGGGGAGAGAAGGTGGAGATTGCCAGGCGTGAAAGGATTGAACTTGCTAGTGAGTCTCTTGAGTGTGTGGGAGAGTTTTGTTATTTAGGAGATATGTTGTGTGCTAGAGGTGGGGCTGAAGGTAGCTCTGTGGCTAGGGTGAGAAGTGGTTGGAAGAAGTTCAGGGAGCTGTTGCCTCTCCTGACATTGAGAGGACTCTCCCTACGTGCTAAGGGATCTTTGTATGCAGCATGTGTTAGAAGTGTAATGCTGTATGGTAGTGAGACCTGGGCAGTAAAGGAGGAGGATATTCACAGGCTCAGAAGTACAGAAATGACAATGATTAGGTGGATGTGCAGTGCGTCCCTACTTCCAAGGCCTGGGGAGGCTGGGTTTACCATAGAAGAATTGAGGGGTGGGATGGGACTGGAATATATTGGTGTTGTGATGAGAAGAGGTAGATTGGGGTGGTTTGGGCATGTGGAGAGGATGGGGGATGATAACTGAGTGCAGAAGGTGAGAAGTGTTAATACTGAGGGTGGGGTTGTGAGAGGTAGACCGAAAAAGATGTGGGACTAGGTCATTAAGTGTGACCTCAGGGTTAAGGGACTGAACAGGGAGGCTGCAATAGATTGTGCAGCATGGAGAGCCGCCATTAGGAGACCAAGGCCGACGCATGCAAGCATGCTGGAGCCAACGAAAACGAAAACGAATGGAGATTTTTCAACATGAAGGAATGAGATTAAGCCTTCAGTAATCACATCATTACTCATCTGACAGTAATCCCTCAATCTTTTCAACTCAGTTGACAGCCAAGTGTAGTCAAAATGGAGGCTGATTTGACAAGTAACCAGAGGCTCATTCCTAACTCATAACTGAGGCTAATCACACTGCAGACACCCATGACTTAGTACTCAAGTTGTGGCAGGGACCCAGTTCCATCAGGTAAAACACTACATTGATCCTTCTTACAGTGAATAAAGTAATTTGGGGACAGCAAGAATTAAAAACAAAGTGCGTTACTGTACTAAGTTAATCCCTTCATTATGAAGACTTCATTATATGCATGTTCAGATGCTTTTATTGAGCACTTTGAACTGGAAGGGTAAGACATAGACCTCATTAGCCCTTAACTACTGGGTGCTCTCCAACCCTGACTAAAATCATCCGGCAGCAGTAAGGATAGAATTAAAATATTATCCTGTTATACTCTAAGGATGTAGTTTTTAAATTCTTGCTGCTTTCAGTGATGTTTCAACGTAGAAGAAACTTCCTGAGCTGAAGAAGTTGGATTTAGCACTCGTTAACCCTTTCACTACTACACATCCTTCCTAACATAAGAGTGATATGTGGCTACAAGCTTGATAACTATAGTTCTTTCAACCTTAACTTGGCCCAAACTTTTGTCCTTTTGCAGCTTTTTTCACATAGCTCATTGACATAAAATGACACTACCTTGACTCTTCATCCATTCCATAACACAGCTCTGTGACTAGCATCAAATTCTGTTATTAATCTATTGTTACAGCTCAATATTCAAGATGGAGAGATGACAATGTTAGGCCAAGTTAATCAAAAAAAAATGTAATAGCCACACAATTATCACTCTGGCAGAAAACACTCAGTCACAAGCACATACAGTCAAGGTCCAGGTTGTCACACTTACAGATCATTATGTACATTTCAGATTTCATTTTTTCCTAACAGTTTTCAGTTACTGTTGGGATATAATCTGCTGGTTTGTCACTTGGTTTAATTTTCTGTCCACACAAAATATCAACTATACTATGGTCTGCCTCATTATGGAAATCTTAATAAACTAAAACTGCCTGATAGTAGCAAGAAGGGTTAAGCTTGTAGTCATCCCATGTTTTCTGGAGTTGTTAGTGAACAGAGACCTTTGAGTTTCAAAATCCGCAACCAATAAAAGCCATCTAAACAAGCCCCCACAGCCATAACATAACTATGTGACTGCCTGAAAAACATTCAATCTTCATAGTGCCCCAGATAACAAACAGACATTAGAACATTCTTGACTGAAGTATAATTTCAGATGATTTAACAACAAAGGCTGTTACATCATCTCTAAATACACCTTAAACTATTGTACCTTGTTATGTACTCGCCTGTGAATAATCAATGCTGGCAAAATCTAAACTGCAAAAAACAGGGGATGACTTCTGTATCTCTACTACAAGGGGGAGATTATGGCAGACAACCAGTTTTTGCTGTATCTCAATCTTCCCTTGGACTATGACACACAGTACTACCATAGAATTTATAGCCAGGTCCCCAGTTTTACTGCCATGAGGGTCACTAAGGCAGACAATCAAATTTTACCACGTCTCAAGTTCTCCCCAGCATACAACATACTGTACAACAATCAACTTTACATCCAGGGTCATTTAGGTAAACCAATTTTTGCTAAGCCTCACTTTTCCCTAAAATGAAACATGACCATCAAATTTACATCCAGGTTCCAAACTGTACTGCTGGGGGTAGCAAGAAGAAATGTCAACGATGTCCTCTTGATGTCTAAGACCACAACCTTGGTTGACATTTTCTTGATCTGCTTGATCATTCTTCATTTTTAGCCAAGTTTCAACATTTGTTATTTCTCTTCATCTTGTCCATTCCTGGTTCATTTGTCAACATCTGCAGCTCCTGTGGGGGAAACAAATAATTATTATAAATAAACAAAGATGACCATGACATCAACACCATCATCTGGAATGCATTCCTGACTTCTCAGAAGAACTGCCTGTACAACTGGCCTGACTTCACAAACACTTGCGACAAAATGTATGTTGTAACTATTTTCAGGTGTGTATATATATATATATATATATATATATATATATATATATATTTTTTTTTTTTTTTTTTTTTTTCACTCATCTTAAATGTCATGACCAACTTGTCTAGACCCGGGCTGCTACGCTTCTCATGGGGCAACGTAGGATTGGATGATGGATGGATGGATATATATATAATGTATATACATATATTAGGAAAGAAGCAAAGAAAATCTTCCCAAATTTTTTGTTCCTCTTGTAAAAACCAATACGGGTTACAAAACAAAAGAAATTACTAGTTATATCAAGAGGTTAGAATCGTGGGTAATGATTCCTTCCTCACACCCTCTTATGACTGGGAAAGTCATGATGAAGATGATGATGATAATGACTTTGGTACAGAACAATGTTTTAACAAAGCCTGACTGCAAAATAGATAACAAAAACTTTCTAACCAATAGAGGTACAGGTCATTTAATTTTCTCATAGTAACACAGTTTAGCCGTATTGTCCTTCACCCCATCAGCTTGAGGATGTATAGCTTACTTTATTTGCACCTGAGACGCCAGCAAAGGCGACTTGAGTTCAACCCTGGTTGTGTGGCCCTTTTTTGGGTCAGGGTGGCTCAGTGGTAGAGTCCCTGACTCGAAACCGAAGGATCGAGTGTTCGCTTCCTGCCCAAGCCATCCTGATGGAAGAGGTGGCGCTCTTCCATCACCCCAGCGGTGTAGCAGCCATGGCTCAATGAGTTAGAGCACTCTGGCTGAAGGGTAGGAGGTTCGAGTCCACCCAAGGGTCATTGCCAGACATCAGGAAGGGCATCCGGTAATAAAGTGCTACATGCTCCAAACCTAAGTCCTCTACCTGGGGATAACACCTTAGCCCTTACTGAAAAAAGGGAACCCAGAAAAATACAAATAAAAAAATAAAAATAAAAAAATAAATAAACAACCTTGACTATGCTAGCACAGTATAAGTAAGCCTTGCTCACCTGGGATCGTATTCTCCTAGGGTTAGTAATTTTGTAGCACCTTTTCCTTACCGATTTATTTTTGGATGTAGCACACTAATATTTTTTTTTCCATATTACTTATGGAGTCTATGCTGATATTAAAGTCGTAAATAACATTAATATGCACAATAATGCTTAATCTGCAAAATACACTGCTAAGGAACTAAAGAATCTTCAACGCAAATGAGAAGACAACACCTGCTGGCTGCTGCTCTCCAGACTGCTTGCTCTTTTGCAGCATCTCTGGTTAGTCCCTTTACCCTGAGCTATTTGGTGCTGGATATGGACACCTGCATAAGGTGACATCAGTATAACCAGGCACATCCCACTCTCTGGTTATACAGATGTCCCTTAACTCCCTCTCTATCCCCTGAAACAAACTGAACTGCAGAAGGGCAGTTTCAGCTTGCAATCCACTAGGTTCATATTTCAGATGAGCCTGGGGCCACAACAACATGAAACTTTTCTCTGTTCCTACCTTACCATCACCAATCAATACATCAGCATAAATAGTACTGTATTTTGTTTTGTTATCTGTAATTTTCCTTTTGATATTTTTAAGTACAGTATCGTGGTCTCAGGCCCCTACAGGTAACACTGGATTGGAATTTTGCATTACCATTAAACTGTTTAATTACACAATATAATCAATGTGGCAATGGAGATTTCATAACACCTCTTTCTTATCCTCTTTTTTTTTTTTTTTTTTTTTTTTTTTTTACCTTAACATTTTCCTGTATGTATTTACATGTCTTTAATATCAAAACAGTAGGCATCAAAAACATACAAGAGGATACTGGGGTGTAATGTACGTAAGACTCATTAAGGAAGAAGCATTACAAAATATAAGAAACAACTACCGTATTAACATGACCAGAAGACTGTAACTCAAACTCACCCGCAACATGCAGAAGAAACTAAATGGTGAACCTATTTACATGTGGTGAAAGGCAGCTTGCTCGGATCACCCAGGCCCAGCAGACTGCTATTTCCACCCAGATTTATCATCACAATCCTGCAAAATGTTAGCAGAAGTAGACTAAGATGGTTTGGCCACAGAAGACAATGAAGAGTGAAAAACTTACTAGGAAAGTGTATATGAGTGAGGTGAGGTTGGGGCGTAGAAGGACTGGGAATCTGAAGATGAGGATGTGGAGCGGTATTTGAATGAGAATGGTGAGAGATGGAAGGAAGGCTACCTGAAGGCAGCCGACATGGCAACAATGAAATGATTTACTCATGGGCATCCTATTCCTGGGTTATGGCATCTGGTTATAGATAAAATAACACACAGAGAAATAGACAGACATATAGATAGACAGGCAGACAAGTAGACAGACATTTACACAGAGGTGCTACAAAGTCTTCTTAACTAACAAGAAAAAGGAATAGTTTCTGTAATAGCCATTTTCTCTCACTACATCATTCAAGATCGTTTTCTGTAAGTTAACTCTGAATCATAAAGTCTTCTTATAAACATTCAGTATCATGAATACTGTAAGCTAACTGTGATCATAAAGTTGTCTTATAAACATTCCACATTAAGATCACTGCATAGGTAACCATAAATGAAAAGGTGCCCTGTTACTTATCACAATAAGGTTAAAGTATGGCACTGGCAACTAGAAATAACACAAAAAATAAAATCCTACACCACAGGCTAGACTACCATGGTCCAGTACATTTAAAGGTACATGACCAGCCTACTTCCCCTGATCAAAAACCTCCAATCACGTCTTGGGGACTGTACCAATGGAAGGCCACCATTTTGACAAGGGAATTCTCACCACTAGACAACTAGCCTAAGCAATGAGAGAGAGAGAGAGAGAGAGAGAGAGAGAGAAAATCTAGATGTTTATGCTTGTGACGTGTTGCCAGGATTTGTGGGCTTATGAAACACTGTAGGTTCAGGAATCCAGACCCAGTACTACTTATGCTACCTGCAAAAAATAAATAAATAAATAAATAAGTAGATAAAAATATCAAGCCTATTGGAACCGTTTTAAATAATATATATCATCCCAACCATTAACCCTCCTAAATAATCGGGTGAGGGAGGAGCCAAAAACTAAGAAAAAGACAGCAAAATGGAAGAACAATTAGCAGCACACTCAGTGATATAGGTCACATAATCATTCAGACATCAATCAAACCTTCTGAACCCTGACTCCACCTCACAGGGATAATTATCTGCCATTTTTTTTGTTACTTTATTGATGCACTTCAAATGCACCTGTCAGACTCTCATTCTATTCATGAACATAAGACTAATCCTTAGAAATAATTATATGATGTGCTCTTTCACAAACACTGCCACTCCAACACAAATTTGCACAATCAATCTCTCACCGTACAGTCCTTTGCCATACATGGGGTAGTGGTTCTCCAAAGCTGAATATAACAAGTCTGGCGGTAAAGGTAAAGATATAGATGGGAGATGAGACTATCGCGTGCTCATCTCTGTAACTTTGGTCTTTAACCTGTGGCTACGAAGTTATCCACCCATTCTCCTGGGATACAAGGCCACTGTACTGTATCATCCATGTTACCATTATTATCTCCCTTGGGGTTATCAGATATACTGTATTATTCATTTTACTGTACCCACCAGCCAACAGAGTGTAGACAAATCTCGCCAAGTGGCATCAGCTGTAGACACCAGTATTCAAGGCCTGGCACTAACTCGCTGGCAGGTTCATGGCAGAAACACTAACCACACAGCTTGTGCAACACCTGGTGGCAGCTGGAATAAAATATAATTGTCATCACAAGAAGGAAAATACTACGTTGCTTTCAAAGTGAAGCTAGGTCTTATTAGGTTTATTTTTTGCAATATCTTGAAAGAAGGTGTACAACTTAACAACTACCATGACATTTTTAACACAGAGGTTCGTAAACTCCATAACACTGCATGCCATGGCAGCTCACATAAATGTTATGCTTACCTATACCACTTAATGCTGTAAGTCTTATTACAAACATACTTTCATTTTACGGGTGGCTGAAAGTTCTGATGGAGTGAACCCTAACATAAACCATAGAAATTTATTTTAAACACTTTTCCTGAACACAGTCTGTGCCCTAAAAATAACTATCATTCAACATCAATATGTGAAATATAATTACACTGCAGTACAAGATAAACAGTATAAACAATGGACAAAATAAAGACAAAAGTACATGTATGACAACCTAACCTGACCAAAAATTTTGCAATATTTGTATAGTATGGTACTCTATATTTCTACCAATCCTATGGCAAGTAATCTTTTTCTCAACAGAAACGTATATAATCACCAAACCTAATACATATAACAAAACTACAGCCTTTCCCAAGTATAACAATAACTGTGTTTTTTGGCGAAGAAAAAAAAAAAAAAAAACAGTACCAAGCAAATACTGTCTATCTATTGCCAGACGCCTCAATCCCGTACGGGGTGACCACAAACAAATCGCCTCCACGTCACCCTGTCCCCCTCCATTTCACTGCCCTGCTCCCAACTCACCCCCCTCTCTCACATATACCACTCCACCCCATCCCTTCATCTCAACCTCGGCCTCCCCCTCCCTCTCCCCCCCTCCACCTCACTCACACTCTCCTCGTCAGTCTCTCACCCTCCATCCTCTCCACATGGCCAAACCATGAACTATCTTGAACATTTCTCCCATTTTCACCAACTGAGAAAAAAAATTATCTGAAGGGAGATGCAGCTGACCTCTGTCAATCATTTCTGTCCATGCTCTGGTTATAGGTTATAGGTACCGAGGTAGAACACCCAAACACAGAACAGGTGTTAGGCATTGTGATGGATCAGAGTTCAGTCACAGAATATCACAGTATCTCTCCCCAGTTTCACCTACATACTGACTGGAAGTAAATTACATGTCACTGAGCCCAGGTGCGTCCCCTGGGTGGGTCGAGAGGCTCGTGTGACGTGACCTCACCTACCCACATGGTGCGCGTCAGGAGATCTGTTCTCTCTATTGGTCTTGGGTACAGCACATTATGCCCGCAGATCGGCCGCATATGCTTTATGTTTTGAGTGGTGGGTGGGGGGCGCCCACCATCCAATCACTTAGTGTAGCGGTGCTCCGTTTTTAGGGTAGCTCTGCACTGAGTGGCAAGCCAAATGATTTCCAGTAAACCAAGAAATCATTTACGACGCTGGGCGGTAACCTTATAACTAACCAACACGTGTTTCCTACGTGACAAAAAGTGAGTACGCGGAGGGTAAGTGCCCCTCCCCGGAAAACAACTAACTAAAAATACGAACAAGAAGCCTCGGACCAGGACTTACCAACAGATGACGACTAAGGACCGGGCAAAGGATATGGTACGGATTGCGACATGGACTGTATGAGGTGCAAATGATCAGGTGAAAGTGAGAGAGATTGTCTAGGCGCTTGAGGGTGAAAAAGTGGATGTACGAGTATTTGGATTAACTGAAACTAAGTGGAGAGGGGAGCGTGTGAGAGAATGCTAGTATGGATGGGGTATATGCGCGGGAGTAGGTGAGAATGAGAGGAGAAAAGGAGTGTGTATTGTGTGTGCAAGAGATGGAGGGAGAATATAAGAGAGCATGGATCTGTTGGCCCAAGAACTGTGTAGGTAAGATTGAAAGTTGGACTACAAATGTGGGCGATTGTGTGTGTGTGTATGCACCAACGCAAGATCGTGCAAGTAGTGTGAAAAAAAAAAAAAAAGAGTTCTTGACAAATGTGGGCGCATGCATGGAAAAGTCTGAATGGAATAAGAAAGTGTTTTTGATTGGAGATATATATGGAAAAGTAAGGAATATGAAGGTGGATGGAGTAGTTGGCGAGTGGGGTGTGCCTCCAGAAGTGAATGAGAATGACAGTGCTCTAGTGTACATTTGTGCAAGGAGGGGGTTGGTAATAGCCATTACCCTTTTCAGATACAAAATGATCCACAGGTATACGTGGTGGGTGATGAGAAGGGTGGGTGATGAACTGAATGAACGGAAGGCAAAGACTGATTATGAGTGTGTGGATGATAGAATGAGAAGGACTGTGTAATGGATGCAAGAGCATATAAATGTTGGTGGAGTGGACTTTCTGACCACACTCGCTTGATGGCGACCGGAAGGACCCTGTGCCGCCAGCCCTACCCTGCCGGTGGTGGCAATCAGAGATACCACCTCGTTTGCTTGGAATAATGCAGCAGCTATTGCTAAAGAGAGTGGGAATAGAAGGTGTGATATCTTACCTGCATGTAGTGTGGTGTAGACAGCTGAAGGTAGAGGTATTAAGAGAGTATGCTGACCTACTCTCTGTGTAAATGAAATCACTGAAAATGTTCTGCAAAGAAAGAGGGTCATGATCAAATCCTAAAGGCTGGTGAAACGGGAGCTCCATCTCTCCCTATCACCAGCTTGCCATACCCCTCGGGAGTAGGGCCTACTGCCCTGTTCGACTGGTTTTACTCCTCTTGGTCATTAATGTCAGCTTCTTTCCTTTTTCTTCCTTCGTGTGGGTAAACTTGCTGTGTAGTCTATTGACCTTGCGGCACCAGGCAATAAATAAATCTATATTAATGTAGTTCCTTGCTGCTAACTTTTTTATGGGATATACCTCTTATATAGTAGTTACCCAAATAATTTACATATTTTCTGTGAAACATCTCATGAAAGAAAATGAAAATTTAAGCGTAAACAATTGTAACATTTTTCTATGTTTTTCTATTTTAACCATTTTCAGGTGTGTGGTACAGAGCAGTGATAAGGGAAAAGTCCTCCATATCTATATTCATATCCAGATTCTACGACTTTCTTTTCGCCGAGAAGAATTGTTGTAAAAAATATGTAGGTCGGTCAAGTAAATTAAACTGAAATAGAATAATCGTAGTTAAAGATTTTGGTTTGTTGCTGTTTTTGTTTTGTTTATGCTTGCTACCTAAAATGTGCGCTCCCGCCACCGGACCCTCCACCCCGCACGGAGCCGCAGCCTCACCCCCACCCCAGGAGGACACAACAGTGGGCCAGGTAAGCAAGCCACTGGCCCAGCGAGACGGGCTCAGGTGCGCCCCGAACTTTTGTCCCTCTTCCCCTCAACTGGACCAACCACGACGTCGAAGGGATTAGAGACTACTTCTCGGCCGGACCAGCACTCGTCAGGATCGGGGTGGGACTGCTCCAGATTCAGTTCCAGACAGCACCGCGGTAATGACCACAGGACGTATCGGGGAGGGAACGGCCACTGTACGTCCCTCAGCTGCTTCCCCCTGCAGCCCTGGCCCGCGACGTCGGCCACTGTACTCATCGGGGAAAGAACGGCCACTGTGCGTCCTTCTGTTGCAGCCACATCTTGAGCCTGCCTCGGTATGACGGCCACTGTATGCACACCGACAGGCTAAGGCAAGAGGAGTGGAACCGCGACGACGGTCACTGTACGCGTCGGGGAGGGAACGGCCACTGTACGTCCCTCATCCACCTCCTCCTCCTCCTACGGGAGTAGCACCGCGGTAATGGCCACAGGACGTACCGGGGAGAGAAAGGCCACTGTACGTCCCTCAGCTACTTCCCGTTGGGCAAGCAGACCTGCGGCAATGGCCACAGTACGCGGCGGGGAGGGAACGGCCACTGTTCATCTCTCATCTGCCTTTTCCTCCTTCAGGAGCAGCCCCGCGGCGAGGTCCACTGTACGTGCCGGGAAAGGAACGGCCACTGTATTTCCTTCTGCTGCTAGCCCAAGGGTCTGTGGAACCGCAACGACGGCCACTGTACGCATCGGGGGAGGGACGGCCACTGTGCGCCCTTCGTCCACAGTCCCAAGGGTTCTCCCGGAGAAGAAGGTCCCTTGTGTGGCCCACACTTCACCCTGTGGCTGCGTGGGACGCCCATTTCTCTCTCCCTCCAGGTATGGTTCCCAGGAGGTGCTGCCGTTCCAGGAGTGGTGGCGAGGTCCTGTCGCTGAAGGTGGGGTTCACGCCCTCCAGCCTGCCCCTGGACGACGCCGGGTCCTGACGGACGCCCCGCATGCGAGATGCCGCAGTCCACCCCTGACGGCGACCCAACCCTAGAGGCGACCGCAGTCCCAGGCCTCCTAGGGCCAGCCCTCGGACCTCAGGGCAGGACCACTCTGGCCCCACTCACCGTCGGCCCTCCTTCCGGAGTAAGAAGCGGCAGGCCCGACTCTTGACGCTGTTTGGCCCCAGCCCCAAGGGCCCCTCACCAGGTCGAGGCCCTGACAGGAAAGGGCCTCCTTGCACCCCAGACCAGAAACGTGCCCGGGCCGTAACGCCCCGAGAGCTGTCCCGTGCCTTCTGCAGGAGGGCTCACCAGTTGGGCCCCCTCCAACCCCTGGGCCCAACCTCAAATGAGCCCAGACTTCGGCAGCCCAGTGACGACATAACAAGACCCCTGTGTCGTGTTAGAGACTCAGTAGTGACAGTGTCTGTATGTGTTATAGAAACAGTGAGACAGGAACATCACCCGTAAAGCGTCTCTACCCCAGTCTACTCAGAGTGCCGTGTTAGTACCTAAGCTCCCCAGAACCAGAGTAATATACTAGTGTGTGGCGATACCCAAGTGCAGAGAGACCAGTATATCATGCAGAGTCCACGGGACCGAGTATATGAACAGTGTCACCATACCTATGTGATATTCTCTTGTGTAATAACTCAGTGCCTATGTGATGTAATGTACCAATATCGACTAACACGTCACTATACCCAATCCACATTCAGTGTACCATTGTATGTATATTGTAAGGAAGTTGGATTAAGGCATTATATGTGTTAAGGTGTCTTGCCGAGTTTTTATGCTCTGTTCCTTTGTACGTGTTCTATTTCCGGTCTAGAAAGAGGACCCCTCTCAGTCGCCGGTGTCTTTAGAACGAGAAATCGGTCTAAAAACATGAGCATAACACTACCTCCAGACGATTTTGTTTGGTTCTGAAAGTCTCCTCATACTAAAGAAACAACAAAAAACCTGCGCTGACCCTTTCATTACGAAGGCAATTTTCTACCTTCAGGTGATATACGTCAGCTGCAGGAAATACCTCTCTCTCTCTCTCTCTCTCTCTCTCTCTCTCTCTCTCTCTCTCTCTCTCTCTCTCTCTCTCTTTCTCTCTCTCTCTATCAAGAGAAAGAGAGGGGGGGGGGAAGGCGGGAGGGAGGGGGGTCTTGTAGCTCATGAAACCATTTACAAAGTACTGGGTGGCAGTTCAGAGTGAAAGATAGTGAAACAAAGTAAACTAAGGTAGTAGTAAAGCCTAACACTTCACATGGCTAAACGAGGACAAGAGTTGGTCTATTGCTCCATCCCGTCCATTTCATAAATAGCGCATTTCTGTTACTTTACTCTCCAACGCATCATATCAGAGAGAATCATCTATGCCAGGGAAACTTACCGGGCCTGTGTGTGTGTGTGTGTGTGTGTGTGTGTGTGTGTGTGTGTGTGTGTGTGAGAGAGAGAGAGAGAGAGGGAGCAGCAGCTAAGTCTGTGTGTATTGTACATATCTACTTAAGTGTGTGTGTGTGTGTGTACCATCAGTGCTGGATTCCGTCCTCGGCCTAGATTCACAAACCAACTTATGATAATTTTTCTCTCCTAGCAAAGATTTTTTTTATTTTCCTGTGAAGATCAAGACGCATGGAAATATTCTGCACTCATCTCTCATTGTCCGTCCTAGAAACAGAAATCGTAGTTACTTCCTGTCGTGACTTACATTTATTTTTACAGGAAGAACTAGGGACACGGGCAGACCGAATTATACACGCTCCTTGTCCTTCTTCCTAATACAGATACTTAAGCATGGAATAATTTTGTTTTTATAACTAAGACTTCTTTTTGTAGGAGGAACAAAGAGGACCAGGAAGGCTTCACAATATCGTTTCCTTTTTCCTTAGTAAATAATTCATACAACAGAAAACCGGTGTATATATATATCTCAGAATCCCACCCCGCGCCATCCGCATCTTACCCGTGGGGAGAGGAATTTTGTTTTACGTTAATATTAAGGAAATCACATCAGTAAAAGTAACATAAGAACATAATAAGAGGGGATAACTGCAGTACACCAGTTGGCCCATGCCAGACAGCTGCTACAAGAAACACCATACTACTAGAATAAGACAAGGGCAGCAAATAAAAAGGCTGTAACGTTGTTTTTCTTTAATACCCATCTCTGAAAAATGCTAATTACCGGCAATTATTGCAGTGAACTTCGTGAAGGGGATAATGGGGAAGACTAATACCCACTCATGCTCTATACATTACCTGTCATTTTATTTATTATTATTACTTATTTGTTCATTTATTTTTTACATCTGTCCATTTCCTTTATCCAGCTTGTTATTAAAAGCAAATGAAAGTGATGAGATCATGCATGAACGTGGAATCCTACCTCATGGGCATCCTCTTCACTATGAGGACCTTTCCATAGCTGGTGAAAAAATCCTCGGTCAGTAGCAAAAATAAAACTAAAGAAAGAAATCTCAGAGTCCAACACCTGCATCCTACAATCGGTTTAAAGGTCATTTGGCAAGTGACATTTGCATATTTCGTGCATTTCCTCCTGCAAGATGTATTCCACACACTACACCTAGGTATTCTGCTGTATGTTATTGATACAAACTGTCAGTATTTAAACGACATGAATAGCATACAAAGAATGTGAATGTGTAAAATATATATTTATATATATATATATATATATATATATATATATATATATATATATATATATATATATATATATATACTTAACAGATGGTTAACTTAAAGGAACTACGATGCCTATGATGTGATTTATCATATGGCCCTATATTCTGCTCTGTGTCTTTGATTTTTAACTGTTTACTCTCAAAACCGAATTGGCCTACTTCATCCTAATTTAACCCTCAACTCATCCACCACCTTTGGTCAAAATCAGATGAAAGTGTTTAAGCTGACATTCCTCTTTGGCTTTGACCTTTGATTTATTGTTCTGAAAATAGAAAAATATCATCCTTGACTAATTTTAAATCCTTCCACCAAATTTAACCCATATTGAATCTGAACTACTGTATTTGACTTAATGGGACGAATATTATATCTTGTCCTGTAACCTTACTTTGGCCAACTAGTATCAAATTTGAACAAGAAACGATGCCAAGGCACAGCAAACCCGTCCCCGACAGTCATTTTTGTGTTGACGTACAAACACAGCAGGATATCTCGTCAAAGATGTCACATACCAAATTTGGAGTAAATCGGGTAAAAATTGACGATTTTATGCCCATTTGAAATTCTAGGTCCGACCCACTTGACACCGACCCTCCTACCGCAAACTGAAGGAGGGGGGGGCGCTGACGTAATGAGGCATGTTATAGGACGCAGATTTGACAGATGCACATTTAGGTTTTGGTTTCATGTCGATATGACGAATTTGAAAGGAATTGTGGCGAAAAAACGATATGTATAATTTTATATATATACAGTATACACACACACACACACACACACACACACAATATATATATATATATATATATATATATATATATATATATATATATATATAATAGAGAAAGTGAGATATCTGAAGTCCTAGTGAATGATGAACAGGGTGGCTTTAGGAGTGGCAGAGGATGTGTGGATCAATTATTTGCAGTGAGACAGATAGCAGAGAAGGCTTGTGAGAAGGACCACAAGGTGTTTATGGCATCCATGAATCTGGAAAAAGCATACGACAAAGTAGACAGAGAGGGATTGTGGAAAGTTTTGCGCATGTATGGTGTAGATGGTAAGCTGCTAGGTGCTGTCAAGAGTTTTTATGATGGTAGCTCAGCATGTGTAAGAGTTAACTGGCAGCTAAGTGAATGGTTAACGATCAGTGTGGCCGTACGACAGGGTTGTGTGATGTCCCCATGATTGTTCAATATGTATGGGGTGATGAGAGAAGTAAAAACACGAGTAATGGAGAGAGGGATGGCGTTGGTAATGAATGGTGATATATGGAGTATCTCAAATTTGTTGTATGCTGATGATGCAGTACCGCTTGCAAGTACTGGACAAGAACTTGGTAGGCTAATGCAGAGTTTTGCTTATGTCTGTGAGCCTCGTGCCTTGAGAGTAAAAGTAGAGAAGAGTAAAGTGATGGTTATTGAGAGAGAAGGTGACTCCCAGTGTGATGTCATAGTGAATGGAGTGAGACTGGAATTAGTGAGAGAGTTCAAATACTTGGGTACAGTGATAGAAAAGAGAGAAAAATGTGCAAAAGAAGTTGACAGTAGAGTGACACAAGGAAGAAAAGTAGATGGTGCAATGAAGGCCTTGACAAGAAACAGAGGCTTGAGTGTTGCAGCTGCACGAGGCTTACATGAAGGAGTGTTAGTGCCAACTCTAACATTTGAGTGTGAGACTATGGTGTGGCATGAAAATTAAAAATCAAGCGTAAGAGCAGTGGAGATGGGACTGCTGAGGCATGTATGTGGAGTGCAGAGGGTCGATAGGATATGAAATAATGTGATTCGTGAAAGGTGTGGAGTGAGGAAGTCGGTGGACACCAGGGTCGAAGAGAGTGACCTGAGATGGTTTGGTCATGTGGAAAGATTGGATAACAACAGAGTGGTGAAAAAGGTATACCTGAACGAGTTTGAAGTAGGACGGAGGCGAGGTAGACCAAGGAGAAGGTGGAGAGATATTGTGGATGAGTGTTTGAGGAAGAGAGGTTTGGAAATCCGTGAGGCTAGGGAACTGACAAGAGATCGAGCTGGCTGGATGAGTGTTGTGAGAAGTGCATGATCAGGGATTTTGGCATCCCTTGTGAGCATGGCAGCGTCCGGATTGACTCAATCTGATACGTTTGTGTGAAGCTGCAGAATGTGGTGAATGTTTTTGGCGTATCCGGTAGAGCCAGGATTCCGGGGGCTTGAATGATGAGTGAATGGAGGTGTGGCCTATCTGGATTGGGCAAGTTTTTGCTGTCTGGACATTGCTACTCCTCACCCTGCCCTTGGGTGGGAAAGGAGGTTCGGATGATGATGAATGATGATGATGATGATGATGATTAGAGAGAGAGAGAGAGTCCCTACCATATTCCACTTTCAACTTTTCACGTCTGTAACTCCTTCGCTGAGGTACCGCCATTTATACATCGCTTTTAGTTAACATCACACTATTTTACATACTCGCATACGTTAGGAATGACCTTTTAGTTATCGTCTTTCTTCACACCCTCCTTACTCAACTTCCGTCAGTTTACAACTTGTAGCTGTGATTACTGTTTTACACAATTTTGTTAACACTTCTTGTACTAGTTTACCCTCTACCTTTTTACATCAGGATGATAATGGTGATGATGATGACATACCTTTCTACAGTTCGCTTCGTTATTCTACAGCCGGTCTTACTCGTATGTACTGAGTCAACATTTTTACACTCTTTCTACCTGAATAGTACGGTCGTCTGCTGTGATTCCATACTCTTGATGATAATGATAATGATAATATTTGTTCTACCTTAAGCTTTTTTTTGGTTAGTCTCTCTTAATGTTTTACACTCATGATCATGATAAAAATAATGATGATTAACTTTTATACTACCTTATGTATATTCTAAACAGTTAATATTAGTTACTCTTCTATACCTTCTTACCTTCTTTCCTTCCTTCCTCCCGTCACTAAATGTTACTCAGTCCATCACAGCACAAACATAATGTAAACATCCCCAGCCAGCGTCGGGCGTGCAACCAACACGAAGGCTAGACGGTGACTGAACAGTCAACAGATCCGGAGTTTCGGTGGTTCATTTGCCTGGGAGATTCAGCTCGGGGATGGGGATACTCTTGGGGGAGAGGAACGATGGCTGTTGAATACAATCGTCCAAAGGTAGCCAAACGAAATAATAAAAAGGCCTAATCTGATCGAGGGTGTTGATATAGAACAGAGATTTATCTAACACGCAGTAGAATATGAAAGTGTATTATCCCGAAAACATATCTATACCCTTTTTACTGTATTGGTAAAAAATTGTCATCATCTCACCTTCAGTATTGAGCTGCAGCTTTAGATTTACACCAGGTTATGATGCAAGTCATGAGGACGTGTTAAGAAAAGGATGCAGAGCAGCAGAATGGTCTTGACACTGAGCCCCATGAAATATATCGCAACAGGACGAAAATCTGGGCAAAGTTGAAGTAAAAAGAGTATAGTGAAGAGGTGCAATGGGCTGCATTTTGGAGGTTTTAAAAGGCGTCTTACCACTAGATTTCTACTGAACGTTCATATTCTATTGTGTTTTATTCCCATGGGCGTAGACGGCTCTCAAGTATCTCTTCCTTACGACCTGATTTCTACAGTGACACGTTAACCATTTTCTTAATTGTTATTCTCGTGGATTAAGGAGATTCCCAGGCAGCTCTCTTCCTTATCAGTTTATCTCTATATAGCACGTTAACCCTCTCCAGTTCGGCACAACTGTAACACTGTATTCCTGATAACGTCAGACGATTTCATTTATCTGAGAGTGAGTCATAGGAGTGTTGCTATGCTGTATACATCCTCCATCACCAGCCACAACACGGACACACCAACACAACATCACCATCATCACTATTCTGTTTTCTGACGGCAACAGGAAGAACAGACATAACCCAACAGAATAAACAACCAACGCAGTAGAAGAGACAACCAACACAGCAGAACAGACAACCAACACAGCAGAACAGACAACACAACACAACAGACAACCAACACAGCAGAACAAAGAACCAACACAGCAGAACAGACAACCAGCACAGTAGAACAGGTAGAGCAGAGAACCAACACAAGTTAACAGAACCAACACAACACGACCAACCACACCAATGATTCCTAACTACCAACGCAAAGAAGATTCCTCTCACATTGCCAACACCCAGGATTGCCAACAAGGGGACGTAGGCAAGAAGGGGGAGTCACTGTCAATAGAAAGACTCCACACTTGTCGCGAGTTTGTGCAGCTGATTGCAGATTCGCTGACTTCACTGAGGAAACGACCACCAGATAATTCCAGTCAGCTCACGATCTCTTTTTCCACTGTGGTTGGTGCACTTGATATCAGGTGACTTTGTTCAGCTGAGAGATGTCCTGCCAGTCAAAGGATCGGTATAACTAACTTCAGTAATCCTTTTTCTTCCATGTGTTGGCCAAACGTGGGAGTTTAACACCAGACGATTTTGTTCAGTCAGTAGAAATCCCAGAAGCTAAAAGGTATAAAAAGGTTAGGAACAGTCTACATTAATCCCTTTCCTACGATGACAGTTTTTCAGCCTCATTTTTAACATCACTAAAGGATTTTATCCAACTAATATCGAGTATCCACCATTGTTTTTAAAATTCCAGGATGGGTTCATTTTTGTCACCGCGAGAGGATTTAATTCTGCTCATCTCGAATTCTATTTTGCCTTTTAAAACACAGGATGGCGCAAGCAATATACAGGGTGGTCGATATATGACGCTCCACCTCCAGTCCGCCGTCCAATTTCTCACGTCTTGCTAGGGACGGCTGGGTCAGCGTTATCAATATCTACTCTGTATCACTTATTTATTTCCAACCCTCACTATATACCACACCCTCATCCACACCAGCAAACTGAGCCGTTCCCTATTACACATAAGACACTGCCAAGCGACTTTCTAGTTCAGCGTTATTTACAAACTACTCTATTTTTTCATTAGCTAGGTAGCCATTACAGCTGTATAATTGTATGCAACCCAGTGTGGCGTCTAATAAGGGCAACCGTTTATGTCGGTTGCCTCAACACCACTTTACTAAGCTGTGGACACAAAATTATGGGGTGGGAATGGGTAATAACATCATCTCACTTTAAACTCTTTCAGTACCACATGTCTTGGCAGTTACTTTATTTTTTCTTGTTGCCGCCATGTGATTTTGAAAAGTCCGCTCGTACAGCACTGTAGATACTCTAAATCAACCCATACAATACTGTAGTGATTTTTGTTTTTAAATTCACGTTTGCTGTCTTCAGACAATTTTATCCAGCTTAAATTCTTCAGTCCGGTGACGTAATTTATTAATACATTTTTGGTACATCTACGCGAATTTGTTCAACTTGGGAAAGGTCTTCTTTATTATCAGGGTTAATGACGACTTCAACCAACTCTTCTAGTTCGAAAAGTCTCTCGAAAGCTGAATAAAATCTTCTGAAGGTAGCAAGAATATATATATATATATATATATATATATATATATATATATATATATATATATATATATATATATACATATATATATATATATATATATATATATATATATATATATATATATATATATATATATATATATATATATATATATATATATATATATATACACGTCACCTGATTGAAGGAGTTAAGGGGGTGAACTCCCGAGGTTGGACCAATGGACCATATAGCTCTGCAGGGCAAGGAGAGATCCTTGGAGAGACCGATACATGTCTCACCAGAAATACGTCTCCCTGGTGCAGGCTCGAGCTGCCAACCCTACGGTCGTGAAGCGCGAGCGTCACCATAGAGGTATTATGGCCGTCTCGTACTGAAAGTTACGAAATACATAGCTTTTGTTTGTTTTTGTTTTTTTATTTTTTAGCATTCATTTAAGAGAACAAAGCTTTATCATTCAACTGACCAATGGCGGTGCGAACATATAATCTTAACCACTTCACTACAATGACGTATTTTTATAGTCTATCCTTGCTACCTCCAGACGATTTATATTCACCTTGGGATGTAGACTCCTTGAATATGAAGGGTTAGAGTAGATACAGCATTCATTCAACCCTTCATAACTCCACACCCCTTCTTGAATAAAATCGTCTGTAGGCAGCAGAAATAAAGCGAAAAAATAAAGAAAGAAAAATACGTCATCACACCTCACAAACACAATATGACATCAGAGACACTTTGTTATTTTTTTATTTCTATTTTAATAACATCAAATTGTACCACATATATAATATTATTAAAATTTCAACATATTGCACCAGACAGGAAATATATTATAATGGGAGTTTTTTTTTTAATATATATATATACTTTTAATTAACTCGACCACCACATCGACATCTCACACAGGTACACACACGCGAATGAAACCCCTTCAGTACGGTGACATCAATTTAGTTTATTCTTACCACCAGATGATTTTATTCAGCTCAAGAGAGGCTTTTCGAACTGGAGGGGTTGTAGATAGCCTTAATTAACGCCTTCAGTGCGAGATGGTTTCCCTAAGGTGAATAAAATCGTCTGGAGGGAGCAAGAATGAACTAATTCATTGACGTCCTCGTTTTTAAAGGGTTAACTCGTCTGGCCTCTCACGCCACTGAAAACATTTATATCTTTATTTTTTAGTCTGTCTGTTTTATTATTATTATTATCATAGTTTGTGGTCCATGTTCACAGCTGAGGGGGTTGGTAGGGTGGGGGTGAAGAGGAGGGGAGGGGGTAAAGAGGCGACGGTAGAGTGAGGGGGAGTTAGAGTGAGGTGGAGGGCGAGGATGAGAAAGAGAAGGGGAGGTGGAGTGAGGTGAGTGAGGAGGCTGGGGAAGTGAGACAGGAGATGGAGTAAGTCGTAAAGGGAGGGTGAATTTTGAGGGGAAGTTGAATGAGGGACAAGGAGAGGCTGGAGGAGAGAGGTGAAGAGAGGGGGCTGGGGTAGGGAGGTAGGGATATGAAAGGAAGGGGTTGGATTTAGGTAAGGAACAGGGAGGGAAGAAACTGGGAAGAATTACTAAATATTGTGGTAAGGAAGCTGAGTGTTTGAGGAGCAAGGTGGGGTTAGGAAGGGGGAAAGAGAGGAGAAAGAAAAGACCTGGATATAACAGGCACTGAAGACTGTTAGGGGTACTGAATATTCTAAGAAGTAGGGTGAGGGTAGAATGTGCGAACAATGATTAGGTGTTGGGAGGACGAAAGGAGACAGGGTGAGGGAAAAACAGTCTGTGTGGGAGGCAGCATTGAATATTCTGGTAAGGGATACTGCAAACTTTAAAGATACTGCATATTTGAAGAGGGACAGAGGCAGGGAGCACTAAAATATTCCATCAGGCTCAGTAGCGCCCATCTACCTCGGCTGCTCAACCATTCTCCCTCCCACCAGATCCCTAAAACACACAGAAATCTTCCATCATTCTTCCAGTCCAACCTGCCTGAAATATCGCCTTCCATTGTTGGTGTGGGGAATTTTGTGTAGGACGTCTGGTGGGGATGATGGTACTTCCTCAGCTGGGGATGTAAAGGGTGGGGAAACTGAGGGGAAAAGAGAAATAAGGGCTGGCTGGTGAAGGGGATAGTGAGGGGTAAGTGCTGGGGAAATGAGGGCTAGACAAGGCTGGAGAATGGGGAAGGCTTTGTTGGTTAGAAACGACTAGACGTTTAGGGGCTTAGGCCTGGATTGGGGTGATGATGCTAAGGAAAGGAGGGGTGTAGACGAGTGTGAGAGGAGAGAACGAGGAGAGGAAAGGAAAGGGGAGTAAGGGTGAGATGGAGAGAGAGGGACAAGAAGAGATAAGTAGAGTAGAATGAGAGGTGGGTGAAGAGTGAAGGAGAAGGAAAATGCAAGAAGGAAGAAGGAAAGAAGGAACAATTAGGGGATAAAGGAAGGGACGAAAGAAAAGGAGGAAGGAGGATGAAGGTGGGGGATGGACGCTGAGGATGAAGAAGGGAAGAATAGGGAAAAGGCGGAATAGGAGAGGTATGTAGTGGACTAAAAGTGAGATGGGGGGAGGAATGAGGAAGGGAGGGGAGTAATAGAGTAAAGAAGAGGTAGAGGAATGGGGAGAAGAGAAAAAACGGGTTGACACAGCACAGCAAACATGGGGTGGAGGTGAAATATAATGAGTTTTGACGGAAAAGGAGCACAAGGTTACAAATGGTTGGTGAAATAGAGGAAAAATAATATCGATAATTATTGCCCTCTACACTAACATAAACACGCCCAAAAGGTTAATGCTTCGTACACAGATTTCACAAGCTGGTGGCATGCAGGCAAATAAGGCGGTAAAATAGTGAAGGCAGGACTATATATATATCACAATGTCGACGGAGGGGTTTACATCTGGCAAGCGTGTGTTGGTAGGAATTGGGGGTTAGGTTTCTACAAGGTGGGTACATAGGTAGGCAGGCAAACTCGGCTTTTATGTCAGACGATTTTACATTTTCAGTTGAGCTTGAGGTGACAGTGACGACAACAAACGGCTTTTTGCTTGAGCTGCTGTAAGACGACTTTTATCTTATTTAAAAGAAATTTATTTGGACGATTTTCCTGTTAGTTACGCGATAATGTATTCGAAATGATTATGTGCTTCTGTCGTAGGGCATATTTCCTTTTACTCTATAATTTTGTTTTATTTCAGTTTATTTTTGCATCCTTGTGGTTGTTTTGCTTGGTGGCGAAACTCTCTGTTATTTTCTTTTATTCTGCTTGCCCATGAGTACTTTTTGTTGGTATTTACCGTGTGAGTGTGCTTTATTCCTTTATTAATTTATTTTTATTGAGAATGAGTGGCTTTAATCTGGTCAGTCTTCTAATAAATGTATGTACGGTATACTAAGTGTGTCTTTTTTTCCATTACGTTCACTAAAACCAAAAGTCTGAAACACAAGCCGAGTGATCGCTGCCAGTCTGATGTTTCTCTCTCTGACACTGGCCTGAGAATGGAGGCAGGGAACAATTTGCGTGTAATTTTTCACTCTAATAATTGACAAGGTAAAGCTGTGGTACAGGTCTATTACAGGTACATACCGATTTCATTACTGCAAAAACTGACAGGGTAAATTTATGGTGCACATATATGTCGGGAACATACATTTTCTCTGTAATTTTTGGCTTCTTGACTTATAGCTGTAAGTCCCGAATAAAATGTTACCTCAAACTTTGATGTATGGTTCATATTGTGTGCTCCTTGAACAACTAAGGCAGAAGTAGGTAATATATTGTGCACCATAATCTTTTGCCAATCTAAGACATACCTTTCCCATATTACAGTTCCTTTACCAATATCATGAGTCGCTGAAACAGGTAAAGATTTAGTTCCTTAGCCCATTTCAGACACTGTTGGTAATATACTGTGAGTTCCTTGGCCAGTTTTAGAAGTACGGAAGAGAAAGATATCATACTGTTTGTTCTTTGGTCAGTTTCAGACAAAAGCTGGAACCAGACTGAGTTCCTTGGCTAAACTCAAGAATATGGAAAATTTGCCGACCATGAACTTTGGGGGGCAATATATTTCCAACGGCACCATTTCTTCATTGCCAAATCTCGAACATAAGTAGGTGCCATCCTGTGCTTTCTTTAGTCATTCTTGTGGCAAAAATACGTAGCCTATCATACCGTTTGTTTATGTTCCTTGGCAAATCTCATGTAAGTGGCAGAGAGAGAGAGGGAGGCGGGAAAGGATGCAGCGCGCGGGAATGTACGCGGGTGAAGCTGAGAGAGAAACATAAGAACCATGAAGCCTTCAAACACACACGCACACATATACACACATGCTCTCAAACACAAACACACACCCACACAAAATTACTGACTAGTGCTGGCGTAGCGGGGGTCAGATGAAGCAATATTAGTCTGTTCCGAAATGCTTTTTTCAGCCCTCTCGGTACAATGACACCTTTCTCTTAGTTTACTCTTGTTTCTTTCAGCCTGTTATGTGCAGCTTCAGAAAGACCCCACACTGAATAGGTCAGGTTAATTTTCTGTCTACTTTTCAGCACGATGGGACCTTCTTTTTATATTCAGAGTACTTTCAAGCAATATTGTTCATCGTAAAAATATCTCGCACTGAAGTAGACAGAAAAAAATGTTAGTTAAATTCCTCAGTAGATTGAAGTCTTTCTTTAGCTTTATTTTTGCCGCCTCCAGACTCACACTCAAGAAAGACCTCTCGTACAAAAAGAGCTAAAAACTCTTGGACATAAAGCTTTGGTGGCGCAGGACTAACACTGAAATCGCCTACAAATCATCTAAATTATCTTGCATCAAAAAACGAGGGAGATCAAACAGCAATTTCAAAGCAGCACATATACGACCTTCGGCTGACACAGAAATGCTCTCAACATTCATGGTTTATTTTACGATTCAAACGGCAGATAAAATTTTGAGTAGGTCTGAAATGTGGAGTTTATTTTCCAGTTCATGCAGAAATGAAAACTTGCTTAGGCTCGTAGTGTGGGAGTTTTATTTATTCGAGTCATACAGAAAGGAATTTTTGTTAAAGATCAGTAGTGTGGTGTAAGTTTTTGAAGATCATGCAGAAAGGATTTTTTCAGGATCAAAGTGTGAAAGTTTTATATATATGTATATATTTTTTTTTCGATTCATCCTGCAGCAGAAATTTTGAGATTTATTTTTTCAAGATTCCTACGGTGACAGAAATACTGCTTAAGCTCGGACTGTGGGATTATATGGCTTATATTTCTTCGAGGTCGAAATGTGAAAAAGTGTGTTGTTCTCTATGTAAACTTTATATAGTGGCCATTATTCTCTCTCTCGCTCTCTTTCACTTCTAAGAAAAAAAAAAAGCATATTATCACAGAAAACATTTTGAGAAACTTCCATTTTTTTACCATGTAGTAGTAGTTTTTTTTGCAGAGTATTTCCACTTCATGCTGACGACACAAAAGCTTATTCATTACACTATATCCACAAAAATATCTATTATACTGTAATTATATATTTGGATAAGCATTTTAACGTGATATACATTCAACTTAAAGGATAATTAAGTCTATTCTGCTGGCTGATTCAGATATAGCATTCAAAAACAATAACATGACTACGTACACTACAGACCTATTAGTTATGTGGAGTGGACCAAAATGATGTTTAGTAATAGTGATGGGGCATACTCGTTTTTAACTAAGCTACTAGAACAATCTGATTCCTCGTAGTAATACTTGTGGGTAGTGGCTAGTGGGGGGAATATTACTAGCTTTGGAAAAATATTTAATTGGATCTTATCGCTATTACCTCTCTCGCACTCTCTGTCTATTTCTTTCTGTCCCTCGATTGCACATTCATATTTCTCCCTCTCTCAACACCTCAGTATATTTTAACTGGATGTTATGGCTATCACCTCTTTCTATTTCTTTTCACTCACATTCTTTCTCTCTCTCTTTTTCTTTCCCTCTTCCCTGCATCAGCCATTCTTTCTTTTTCTTGTAGACATTTCCTCTCTTTCTTCCCTATTCCCAGCCCCAGCCTTTCTGCCTCTCTTCCTCTCTTTTTTTTTTCTCTCTCTCTCTTTCCAGGTCCAGTCACATAAAGGGGAATATTACCTTTTATAAAATTATTTAAGTGGTTGTTTTATTGTCTCTCTTTTTTTTCCGAATATCTTTTTTCTTTATATTTTTCCCTTTCTCACATACACACATGCTCTCTCTCTCTCTCTCTCCACTCAGACCAGGCTAACAACCTTCAAACAGTCCTCGCTAATTTTCAGACATTATGCTATCCTTTTCAGTTCTTAACTTTCAGGCTTGTACAATTTTTAGATACATTTTTAAATCTTACAAAGTACTTTTTTCATCTTTTCCTTACCCAGTTTAATCTTCATATTTTTCTACCATATTGTCTTTGTTTTTACTTGTACTTAATTTTCTTTTCTTCCTTAAGTTCGTAGGCTTCTCTTTTGTTTCATATGATTGTTATTTATTGTTTTCTATAGTTTTCTTATATAATGAGATCTTGGATTCACAATATACTTCAGTTGCTCTTAATTTCTTGTTTTCATACTCTTGTTCATCGTTTCTTAATTACTTTCTTCTTCCTTTCTTAATCCTCATCTTCATTCCTACTCCTCCTCTGCTAGTTTCATCTTTCTGTTCTTTTTCTTCCTCTTGTTTCCCCTTTTCATCCATTCTTATTCCTTTACCAGCTTCCTCTCCATGTGCACTCTTCTTCCATGTTCCTTTTCTTTCCCTTTCTGTATGTCTCATTGTTTGATCACCTGTTCCTTATTCCCCTTCCTCTTTCACTGATTTCTCTTCACTTCTTCCTCATTCCTCTTGTCCCCCTAGTCCTTGTCATTCCTCCTCATGTCCACATATTTTCCTGTTCCATCCCTTTTTCCTTTCCTCCTCATGTCCACATCTTTTTCTACTCCATCCCTTTTTCCCTTTCTCCTCTTCCAGCCTCCCTCCAGCCACTCCCTGCCTCCCTCACATCACCGCCTACAGCTCAGTCCAGGAACCCAGTGTTGACCAGCTTCTCCAGGAAAAATTTGACGTCGCCCAGCTCAGAGTCCTTGATGCCCAGGGACTTCAGCATCCCGATGTCACCGTTCTCCACCGCCATGAAGACGGAACGCAGGTGCTCCACGTCGGATCGCAGCAGGTTGAGCGATTCTCCAAAGTCGTCGATGGTCTGGGACTCTGTGGGGAAGAGGGTGTGGCGTTAGGGAATGTGTTCTTTCAGGGACTGTTAAAGTAGTAGTAGTAGTAGTAGTAGTAGTAGTAGTAGTAGTAGTAGTAGTAGTAGTAGTAGTAGTAGTAGTGGTAGTAGTAGTAGTAGTAGTAATAGTAGTAGTAGTAGTAGTAGTAGTAGTTGTTGTTGTTGTAGTAGTAGTAGTATTTGCAATCCTAGGCTCATCTGCACGTGAACCCGGTGGACTGCAGGCTGAAGTTGTCCTCTTCCTCTAATCCATCACTCCACTTTTGAGCAATAGGGAGGGAGTTGAGGGACGTCCGCATAACTGGACAGTGGAGTCACCCAGTTATATCGGTGCCACCACATGAAGGCGTCCCTCTCCACCACCGAATTATTAAAGCAGAATAAGTTTCATAGTCAAAGGAATTCTCTTTTAACCTGAGTAAAATAATTTGTACCTGAATAAAATAAAATGTCCTTAAGATGAAGTCAGTATCTGTAAGTCCTTCAGGCCGGTGACTTTTATTTTAGCTATGTAATTGGTTGTGGCAATGATCAGAAGGAAATACTGGGGTGTTCTCATGCCAAAGGGGTTAGGGGCAATCATAGTTAAGGATAAAAAAGAATGACGTCAATGATATGATTATAAGAAAGGAGGCGGGGACGGAGGGAAGGAGAGGTGTGTGTGTGTGTGTGTGTGTGTGTGTGTGTGTGTGTGTGTGTGTGTGTGTGTGTGTGTGTGTGTGTGTGTGTGTGTGTGTGTGTGTGTGTGTGTGTGTGAGAGAGAGAGAGAGAGAGAGAGAGAGAGAGAGAATAGGGAAGATGCAGAAGATGAATGGAAGAGGCTTTAAGAGGCAGAAAGGAAAGTAAAAAGGAAGTAGGGAAGAAAAGTAGGCAAGCAGGGAACAGACACACAGCGTGGCAGTAAAGAAAGAGATGTACAGAAGACAGATGGAGACGAGGTAAAGAGACACAGATGAGACGGATAAGAGGAAGGAAGACAGAAAAAGAAACGCCATCACACAAGGAGCTTATAAAACATACGTAAATCTGGTATGCTCTGTCACATACTCTCCTTGGTATTCACTGTACTTCTTGTGTTTATCAAGAGGAAGGATTAACTCTAGTTCCCTTTGACTGACGAACTTTAACTGACTGAGCTAACTGATATTGACCTTGACGCCGAGGAGTGGCTGGCTGACTGACTGGATCAAACTGATTTTGATTCTGATATCGACTCAAGCTCTGACTCAGCCTGTAATATTCATCAGCTCCACCTCGACCCTCCGATTCTAACTCTAGTGCTAACCCAGACCTTAACTTTGACTTTAATTTCGAATTTAAACCTAATTCAAATTCAACTCTACAGCTCCACGTTTTCCTGCGTCTCTCCCTGCCACTCCACCTCTAACTCTAATTTTAACCCTAATTAAGACATCGCCCCTGACTTTGACAGACTTTTAACTTTCGCTTTAAATAGAACCCAGTTTCTCACATCAACTCCAGATGTCGTCTACCCCTCTCTCCAGCTCTCCCTCTCCACCTCCACCTCCATCTGTTCTTCCACCCACCTGAGAGAGCGACTGCCACCTTCTCGACGCCTCCTAGTGGCTTGAGTGCGTTGCGGGCCTTGGTGCCAAACAGCTTCTCCAGGTAGTTGGGGCCGTGGGAGGCGAGGAGGGACTGCAGGAAGGAGGCGGTCTCTTCCACTGGTGGGCGCTTGGCTGCAACGAGTAAATACCGGTTAAAGGTTATTTATCGGGCAGGCTGTTATTTTTGCCACACCCATAGGGATCAACAAATAAAGTGATATATATATATCCATCCATCATCCAATCCTACATTGCCCCAAGAGGAGCGTAGGAGCCCGGGGCTGGGCAGTTGGTCTGGACATTTAAGATGAGTGAATATATATATATATATATATATATATATATATATATATATATATATATATATATATATATATATATATATACACACACACATTTATATGTATTGTTATTTATAACATTTTCACAAGCATCCTGTAAATCAAGTGGTGTCCGTTTTTAGTTAATTTTTTAAATGGTGTGGATTTCCTTCAGCTGCAACTCCCATACCTACGAGTATTTATTTAAGGTTTAACAAAAACCATTTCTGCCCTGCTAATAATCCTCTCCAGCCCCTTAAAACTCCTCAGCAGCCTCTCAGGTTTCCCTTCAACCCTCTCCATTCCCTTACAGCATTATAAAAATCTTTTCCAGTCCCCTTAACCCTTCCGGCCTTTTAATATGTCCTCATCAACACTTCTAAACCTTCCATTCTCTCTCCTATCCCTGCGGTCCCTTCTCTAGCCCTGATAATAACCCTTATTATCCCTCCTGCCCTCTATGGTTCCTCTTCAACTCCTTCAGTTCTTTCAGTATCCATTCCTAATCCCCATCACGCCCTTGCTACTCACTTGCAGTACAGAGGCGGGGTTTTAAGCTTTGTCAGTACCATCTCTGGCTTTACAATTAACCACTTTTCCATTTCTTCTCCATTTATTCTTCACTTACAGTCTGTTGTTTTCTATCCCACCTTTTTACCCACCTGCATCATAAGGAAATGGGTTCTCGTCGGATACATCAGAACATCAGTGGCTGAATGACAGGTGCCATCTTACAGCCTTTTGTATCCCCTCCTGCCCCACTCCAGTCCCATCCGGCAGCCTACAACTGCTCTGCAATCCCCCTCCTACCTTCTATAACCCCATTCACTTTCACGTAAGCCTCCCTCTGGTCCTTTCATTAGTCCTTAAAACCAGCAGTACAAAGGCAGGGTTCCCAGCTTTGCAAACATGTAATTCTAGTCCTTTTAACGCTGCACCCAGCCTCTTTGAGCCTTGTACAATTCCCCTTCAACTCGTCTAACTCTGTCAACAACCCCTTTAGCCCTCTACATCCTTCTCAACCCTCCTTCAGCCTTACCAACAACCCCTACAGCCCTCTGCAGTTCCTCTTCAACCCACCCTCAACCTTACTAACAACCTCAATAGCCTTTAGCAACCTCTCCCTTCAACTTCCCAAAACTCCTCCAAATCCCTATAACCAGCTTCTTGCCAAACACCTACAGTTCAGTGGCGTCGGTTCTAACACTATTTCCTTCTCACCTGCATTATAGAGGCGTGGGTTCTAACACTATTCATTTCTCACCTGCGGTACAGAGGCGTGGGTTCTAACACTGTTTCCTTCTTACCTGCAGTTCAAAGGCTTGGGTTCTAACATTGTTTCCTTCTCACCTATTGCTCTGAGGCGTGGGTTCTAACACTTTCCCTCACATTAAGTACAGAGGGGTGGAGTCTAATATTTCTCACTTCTCACCTGCGGTACAGAGGCGTGGGTTCTCGTCGTATCCGTCGGGGCAGTCTGGTGCTCCGTCACACAGGTACTGGATGGAGATGCACACCTCACCGCCAGGACACCGGAACGGCTCGTAAGGCATGCAGTCACGCTCGTTACCTGGTGAGGGACAGGACAAGAGTCAGCTGGGGGAGAGTGAGGGTAGAAGGTAAGCCATTAAATATAAGTGAAGAATTATATTAAACGACTAGAAACTGTAGAAGAGCAGGGGGAGGAGAGACTTACTGAGGAAAAAGGGAGATAAGGCAAACTGTCTGATTATATAAGACTGAAGAAATACTGTTGCATACGACAGCAGAAAGTTAGATCACATAATAAAATACGACAAAAGGTTGAAGAACTGAAATAACAAACTGCAGGGAAGAGGTGAGATCTAAATGTAACCTAATGATACGATTGACAAATTATAATTAACCATGCTTAGAAAATCAACCAATAATAAATATGCAATGGAACAACAGACACCAATCGTACCATTAACCCTTTCATCCCCCAAACATCAGTATTATACCCTAGATAATGACACGTGAGTTTATTCAGCCAACTCGGCTAACTCAATCCAGAGGATGTCTTTATCTGTTTTAGCCTCAATGGAGGCTGGAGAACGAGAGACTGACCAGAGGAGTGTATGTGAGTGAGGTGGAGGGGGACAGGATGGGAAGACCAAGGAGGAGATGAAGGGATGAAGTGGATAGGTATACGAAAGAGTGAGGTGTGAGTTGGACGCAGGGCAGCCAAATTTCAGACGACAGGGCGACGTGCAGGTGATGTGTTGGATTAAGGCATCTGACAACAGAGAGATATATAGATCAATAAAGCCACCAGATCTTATTCAGGCAATGATTAAAAATATATATATATATATATATATATATATATATATATATATATATATATATATATATATATATATATATATATATATATATATATATATATATATATCCCATTGGAGCCCAGTGTCCTGAGTACTGGACAGAACTGAGATTTCTCAAGTCTTTACAAAGTAGGGAACCCCCAGGTAGGGACCTATGAGCTTCGCGACTATAAGCCGATAGGCGGAGGGCGGTACACTTAGTAGGCCTACCCTCCCAGCGCAATGCCTCGCCCAGCATCCCTGGGATCCAATGGGAGATATATATATATATGAATGTTCCATACTGAGAAGTGGATTCTATAGGGAGGTTAGGAAAAGTACAGGTGCGAGGCTGGAGTTTATTCTCCAACGTTTCGACCAGAGGCCTTTATCAAAGACAATGCTACATTCGGACTTACGTGAGCAGCTTAAGTACCAGTGGGATCACCCCCTCTTACTGGCTGTCCCCTTCTCTCACGACCTGACCTGACTTCCCCCGCCCCTCCTGATTGCTAATTCCGCACTAGGCCTCGCCCAGCGCAGAAAGCCGTCACGATGAACATCACAGAACATCAAGATCTTTAATTGTTCACACTGATGAGAATAATCACTTGCCCAATTAGGGGGAGGCACAAATAATACACAAGGGTTTAAATAAATGTGTAAGGAGGGCAATGGAAGCAACTCACATTTCTGCAAACAAGGGTACAAGTAACCATCGTGACGGCTTTCTGTGCTGGGCGAGACCTAGTGCGGAATTAGCAATCAGGAGGGGCGGGGAAGTCAGGTCAGGTCGTGAGGGGAGGGGACAGCCAGTAAGAGGGGGTGATCCCACTGGTACTTAAGTTGCTCACGTAAGTCCGAATGTAGCATTGTCTTTCATAAAGCCTCTGGTCGAAACGTTGGATAATAAACTTCAGCCTCTCACCTGTGTTTGTCCTAACCTCGATATATATATATATATATATATATATATATATATATATATATATATATAATATCCAAGAGACTTTCTATACTATAAGAGACTCTTATCCTTTTCCGAACTACAAAAGCCTCGGTATGTAAGTGCCCTCGTTATTTACTCTTGTGTTAGAAATACAGACACCATTATTGACCTATAACAAAACGGCCAACTGTTTATGGATCCAAGAGATATGTTACTTTTTACTTTCCTTTGAACTATTTTGCATTCCTTTTCTACTCTCGTCTTCACTTCGTCTCTTCCCTCTTTCCTTCACGCCTCCATCTCCTCTCATTTCTTCCCTTCTTTATTGTTATATTCTATGCCCAGAGAAACGATACATAAATATAAAACTCTCCATCACTCTCTCATCTTCTCCACACTTACCTCATTCTTTCGTACTTCCCACTCTTCTAATTTCCACCCATTTCCCCATTCCCTCTGCACCTCTCATCATCTCCCCTCTTTCCCCTTTCATTTATTTCCTTATTCTCCACTCAATTTCCTCCCCATTCTTCCATCTTGCCTTCTCTATTCTCTTGCTATCATTCTTCTCTCTCCTCCCAGCTCCCACCTCCCATCTTCCTTCCCCTCCTTCCACCCTCCCCCTCCCTGTCTAATTATCTCTCTCTTTTCACAGTTTTACTTCTCATTTAACCTCCGCTGCCTCTCTCTCTCTGACTGCCTTCCCACTTCTCTCCCTGTTTCACTTCTTGTCTTTCTCCCCGCCTGCCTGTCTGCCTGCCATTCTGCCTGCCTGTTAGCTCCTTTATGTTTCCAAGTCTGCTTGCTTGTCTGCCTCACTCCCTACCTCATTACCATCCTCCCTATATGCCTGCCTATTGTCTCCCTCCCTCTCTCCCTGCGTGTATCTCTGTCTTCTTGTATTCTTGTATCTCCCTGCCTACCTGCTTTCCTGCCTTTCCCTCCCTTACATCCTGCCTGCCTGCTTCCTGAACTCCCTCCCATTCTCGCTCTCCCCTCCCTCTCTAACTCCTTCTCCACCCGTCTTCCTCCTTCTCTCACTCCCTGCCTCCCTTATTAACTTTCTGCTTGCCTGTCTGTCTGCCTTCTTGCCTTCTTCCCTTTCTCGCTCCCTTCCTTTCTCTCTCTAACTCCTCGCCCGGCTCCCTCCTCTTCTGCCTTCCATCCATCCATCGCTCCATCCATTCTGCCTGCCTGCCTTGCCACCACACAGAGGAGGCTAAACTAATCATCCTCTCCAGCGATTACTGCCATCACCCCAAAACACTAAGATGGGCGGAGGGGTAGGTAAAACTCAGGAGGAGGGAGATGGAGAGAGATAAAGAGATGAGATGAGAAAATTCAGGAAGCGGAAGATGAGGTGAGAGCAGGAGAGGGAGAGATGAGAGGGGAAAATTGAGGAAGCGAGAGATAAGGAGAGAGATGGAGAGGGAAGAAGTGCCAAGGATAGACGGAGAGAGAAGTGCCAAGGATGGATGGAGAGAGAAATGCCAAGGACAGATGGAGACAAGTGCCAAGGATGGATGGAGAAAGAAGTGCCAAGGATGGATGGAGAAAGAAGTGCCAAGGATGGATGGAGAGAAGTACCAAGGATGGATGGAGAAAGAATTGCCAAGGATGGATGGAGAGAAGTGCCAAGGATGGATGGAGAGAGAAGTGCCAAGGATGGATGGAGAGAGAAGTGCCAAGGACAGATGGAGAGAAGTGTCAAGGATGGATGGAGAGGGGAGAGGTGCCAAGGACAAATGAAGGGGAAGTGGGGGAGAGATTGAAGGGGAGAAGGGAAACAGTAGATAATAGAAGGCGAGATGTGAGGAGAAAAAACTGGGAAAGAGAAAGGTAAGGACAGAGGAGGGAAGAGAGGAGGTAGGAATTAAAGAGGGAGATGGGGAGAAGTGCCATGGATAGCTGTGGAGGAGTGAAAGGGGAGGAGTGGGGAGGGGTGAAGGGAGAAGAGGAGAGGTAGGGAGAAAAGAAAGGAGAACAGGAAGGGGGAGAAGAAAATGGAGGAGAAGAGGGGAGGAGAGTGAAGAGGGAAGGAGAGAGGCGAGGAGAGGTGAGGATAGAAAACTGAGGAGGTCAAAGGGAGAAATGAAAAGGAATAAAGTGACGATGATAAATGGGGAGGAGAGGATTGGGGAGAGATAAAGAGGGGAGAGAGGTGATGCTAGAGGCGTGGTGGGGAGGAAAGGGAAAAAGAGGTAGGGAGGCAGAAGAGAAGGCGAGGGGAGATGACAGAAGTAGGGAGGAGAGAAGTGGGTAAGGAGTACGTGTGAGGTAAGATGGGGAGGAAACAGGGGAATAGAGAGAAGTGGGGAGAGGGAAAGAATTGGGGAGGAGAGTGAAAGTAACGAGAGAGAGAGAGAGAGAGAGAGAGAGAGAGAGAGAGAGAGAGAGAGAGAGAGAGAGAGAGAGAGAGAGAGAGAGAGAGAGAGAGAGAGAGAGAGTGGAGATAAGGAAGGGGAGTAGAAAGATGTGGGGATAGGAAGTGATGTAAGAATGTTAGGAAAGAACTAGGGTGAGGAGCGATGGTGAGAGAAGGTAGATGGGGAGAGATGGGGAGTGGAGGTGGATGGGGAGAGATGGTGAGAGGAGGTAGATGGGGAGAGGTGGGGGCGAGATGGGGAGAGGAGGTAGATGGGGGAGATTCGGAGAGGAGGTAGATGGGAAGAGATGGGGGAGAGATGGTGAGGGGAGGTAGATGGGGAGAGATGGGGGAGAGATGGTGAGGGGAGTTAGACGGAGAGAAATGGGGAGGTGAGAGGTGAGGAGGGAAGGGAAGGAGAGGAGATGGCCTAACCCAGAAGTCAACAATTAAATATTTGCAAGAACTGTAATATTGATAAAATTCCCCCATCTCTCTCTCTCTCTCTCTCTCATGGGGCGGCATTGGGGTGGTGGAGGTGGAGGTGGGGGTGGGTGGAGCCATTTGGTCTCTCTGTCACATTACATTACTCCAATTCCACACCCTAACTAACCCCATCCACTTTCCTTCACCCACTTAATCCACCTACCCACTTGCTCCCTCCACTTAACCCTTTTTAAAGCGAGAATTCTGTTGCCTACCTGTAATTCCCTTACGCCAGACGAATGTTTTTCAAAGAACTGGGAAGGCGTTTCGCAGGGAAGGGTTTGGCATCATCCATTTAGCTTAAATAACTTAGATTTATCCACTTAGCTTTATCTATTTAGCTTCATCCACTTCGCTTTATCCAATTAGCTTCATCTACAGAGTTTCACTCGCTTGGCTTCATCCACTTAGTTTTGTCCATTTAGCTCCATCCATTAAGCTTCATCACTCAGCTTCGTCCACTTACTCATTCACTTAATCCCTATAGAACTTAATCCGCTTTGTCTGTCTGTCTGTCTGTCTGTCTGTCTCTGATATATATATATATATATATATATATATATATATATATATATATATATATATATATATATATATATATATATATATATATATATATATATATATAAGTTTATTGTGCATGTGTCTCTCTTTTCATCTGTCCATCTGTCTATGAATGCATCTATCTATACATCTACAAATGTATTAATTTGTCTTTTAATCTATTTGTCTATCTATTTACCTATCTGTCTGACCATCTACCTTTCTATCTACATCCACATCTTATACTCATGTCTATCTTTTCTTTTCCTCCTCCTCCTCCTTCTCTTCCTTCCTACGCAGGCCTTTCTCCTTTCGTTATCTTTTCCTCTCTCACTTTTCCACCCCCTCACTTTTCCACTCTCTCATTCTCCTCTCTCTAATTCATTACGGACGTGACCTTTTGGCTCTGTGAGTGAGTGTGAGAGAGAGAAGGGGAGTTGGAAAGGGAGGGAGGGAAGAAGGGTATGAGTGAGTGGGTGAAGGAGGAAGCGATGGCGCGCGCGCGAGCGAGAGAGAGAGAGAGAGATGGGGAGAGGAGACTGGAAGGGAAGGAGAGAAGAGATGGAGAAAGGGAGACATAGTGCGAAGGAAAGTGGAAAACGGGAAGGACGGAAGGAAGGAAGGAAGGAGGGAAGAAAAAAAGAAAGAAAGAAAGAAAAGAGAAAGAGAAGAAGGGAGGGAGGGAAGTAGGAAGGTCGGAGGTGAGAGAGAAATAGAGCCTGCCTTACATCCAATGGCACCGCTGAAAGCCTCCCCTCCCCCCCTCTCTCTCTACCATACTCTAAAGCTTCATAAAATTTAAATCCCATTATTTTGGTATTCATTTTCTAGCCCATTCCCGATATCACGATGCACATTTGTTTCCATCCATTCAAATTTGTTACAGACTTTATAGTCCTTTTTCCATGCGCCCTCTATTTACTAAAACAACACTATTCACGTGTAATTTAATCAATGTTCTTATAATTCCAGTGTTCAGGCTGGAATTGAACGCCCCTTTGTCCTGTTTCGAATGCTAGTTATTGTAATTCACGGGGTAATCGATGCTATTTTGTCTGGGGCGTAATGGAGGACCTGATTAGGTTTGTTACTCCACGCTTCGCTTTGTTCACCTCCCTCTGACTCGATAATGCGCCTCTCCACAGCCTTTTATTAGGAGTCATTATCGATGCAGCGTACCTCAGCTTAAATATAGCCACAATCAGCCGTGACTACCCCTGATTTAAAGGTTTGTTGTCAATTCCATACCAACAGCCGTCGTTTCCCTTGCATCGCCTTTATGACTGCACGACCCGCTATAACACTCTCGACGCTGACAAGTAATGAACTTCTTTAAGTTGTAAGGACATCTGGTCTGGGCCTCAGGGAATGGATCGTATAGTTAATGCTCAAAGTTAAAGAAAACAAGGAAGGAAAGGGGGAAGAATTCAATGTTCAGACAATGAAGAAGTAAATAAAGGAGAAACAAGTATCGGCGACAATCACAAACACATACAAAACACACCGACAAAGAATGCTCCAAAGTCGATAGGAAGGAAAGGTCGATGGAAAGGACAGACGAAGAGGAAGTGGAATTAGGGAGAAGGAACATTAAACATGGATATCAATTTGTGAGCAGGGAATGATAACGATGCAAAAATAAGGAACCTGGAGTCTACTAGATTCATACTTCGGATAAACCTAAGGCCACAACAACAGCAATGGAAATTCGTGTGCATTACGGACAACATAGGCTAAACTCCTTCAATATGACGACGCCTTTTCTTATTATAACATCGTTTTACCAGACAATTTTATTCATCTCAGAGGGGAGACATCTGGTAATGAAGTTAACTGAGGTCGTTTTTCAATGTCTCATATCGACAATTTTCTACTAGGCAGAATAATAAAGTCTGGTGGTAGCAAGGATAAGATATGAATTATGTTGCAACAAGAAGGTGAGTATGCAAATGAAGGAATTATGACAGGATCCGTCTTTAACGTGGAAGCACTGGGCAATCTTCTCTGAGCCGAAGCTTTTACCAAATCACATATTTATTCCAAAGACTTTACTCTGGTTTGCATTTATAAGATCTAAGCTGGCTAATGTTAAGTGAATATTTTGCAGACCTTACAATACTACTAAAAACGTTAAAATCCCCTCTCTACCGGTACATATCTTAAATCAACATCAAACCTTGAAAATCTTCTAAACACTGAAAATCACAAGCGTTCAGGGTCCCTTAACAACGTTTGAAAGCCCTAAAAAAAATTAATTACTATATACCCTACCTATTGAAAAATTCGTCTAAACATAGGCAACGCTACGCTGTTGCAACCCTCCATCTGACCAAGCACATATCCCCCACCTCCCTTCACACCTAACCAGGCGCAAAACGGCCCTCATCCTCCCCCCCATCTTTAAAGGTGGGTGTAAGGAGAACCCCTTGAGGACACATAACCTGAGCCGTTCAGATTCCTTGCGCAGGTCGCATTGAAATCTCTGGAATTTATTTATTATTTTTTTTTTTTACACTTTAATTATTTTCAAAAACACAACATTCTACCCATCAAAAGACACCAGTTCACTATAAGACACATAACTATGTGAAATTTCATGACTCTATGGTGAATACTTTCTGAGTTCTGGCCTAGAACGAAATCTCTAAGCCTGGCCAGCCGCCCTGCCGCCCAACTCTACTGGCGGACACCAGTGGTAACAATACCCTTCACTGGCTTTTGTCAGGTGGAAGGTAAAAACTCTTGCCCGCTACGAAAACTGAAAGACCTAAAACCGTCAAAACACGAATAATAAACAAAATAACTCGCAAGTTCCTCCCAAAAGGTTCAAAGCTCTCTAGAAGCGTCCATACTTTATTTTTTTTCCCCCGTGCAGCCCCTCTGGCATGTAGTATTAAAAGCTGCCGCCAGGTGGGGTTTGTTTTGGTTGCGCTGGAGGGGATGGAGGCCTAAAAGAGTTTGGGTGCGGGAGGGTTATATATGATTACTGAAGTTTGAGGGTGAGAGAGTGTGCTGGGAAGTGAGGAAAGTTGAAAGGAGAGTTAGGGAAGGGTAGAGAGGGTGGGTGGGGAGAGGTGAGGGAGAGTGGGAGAAACTGAGGAAAGGGAAAAGGGAGGTGTGTGTGTGTGTGTGTGTGTGTGTGTGTGTGTGTGTGTGTGTGTGTGTGTGTGTGTGTGTGTGTGTGTGTGTGTGTGTGTGTGTGTGTGTGTGTGTGTGTGTGTGTGTGTGGACTCAGAAGAGTTACATATCGTTCCTGACGTTCCAGGAAGAGAGAGAGAGAGAGAGAGAGAGAGAGAGAGAGAGAGAGAGAGAGAGAGAGAGAGAGAGACATACAGACAGACAGACAGACAGACAGACAGAGACAGAGACAGAGATTAGGAATGTGAGGAAAGAAGAAAAGAGAGTTAGGGAGGGCGGGGAGAGGTAAGAAAGAACAGGAAATTTTGAGGAAATTGCAAAGGGAAAGCTGGGTCTGTTTTCGTGAACCTGGAGGAGACAAAGCCTAAAAGGGTGATTATTGAAGTCTGAGGGTGTGGGGAAAGGGAGGCGAGAGTGAGGAAGATCAAGAGATAGACAGATAGAAAGATAGATAGACAGACAAATAGATAAACAGACAGGCAGGTGAGGAAAGGTGAGGAGGGAAGAGAGTGGGGTTTGTTTTGGTGATACGGGACTAAAGGATTTCTGGTTGGGAAGATTATAGGTGATTACTGTACGAGGAGGGTGAGGGGGTGAGGAAGGGTGAGGGGAGAATGAGGAAGGGTGAGAGGAGAATGGAGGAAGAGTGAGGAAAGATGAGGGAGAGAGTGAGAGGGAAGGTGGGGAAGGAAAGATGTTTGTTTTGGTGGAGCTGGAGGGGATGCAGGCCTAAAAGTGTTCCGGGGGAGAGGGTTATCTGCGAAGGAGGAGTGTGAGCGAGAGGAAGAGAGGGTGAGGGAAGATGAGGAGAAAGTGAGTGAAGGAAAGTGAGGGAGGAGAAGAGTGAAGATGAAGGAAGGAAAGGGAAGGGATGGAAATGAGGACTATAACTAAAGAAGAAGGAGCTATAAAAAATAAAGAAAGATGGAAGAGGAATAGGACGAATCTAGGACGAATCATTAGAAGCAGGGAAGGTAAATGGAAGACAGAGTAAAGGATCTCTCTCTCTCTCTCTCTCTCTCTCTCGCTCTCTCTCTCTCTTTTAAAGCAGCGAGGAAGTGTGTGTGTGTGTGTGTGTGTGTGTGTGTGTGTGTGTGTGTGTGTGTGTGTGTGTGTGTGTGTGTGTGTGTGTGTGTGGGTGTGAGGGCGTGGGCAGTGACAAAACGGTCATATTTCTCGCAATAAAGATACCTGACTCAAACCCCAAGGGTGCGCACACACACACACACACACACACACACACACACACACACACACACACGAGAGAGAGAGAGAGAGAGAGAGAGAGAGAGAGAGAGAGAGAGAGAGAGAGAGAGAGAGAGAGAGAGAATCGTAACATAACCTAACATACATCACTGTTAAGTACCTGTTTTAGTATTATTGAGGTGTGTTCCCACTGTTCTCTCTCTCTCTCTCTCTCTCTCTCTCTCTCTCTCTCTCTCTCTCTCTCCCTCTCTCTCTCTGTAAGGGCAACGAGGAATTGTGTGTGTGTGTGTGTGTGTGTGTGTGTGTGTGTGTGTGTGTGTGTGTGTGTGTGTGTGTGTGTGTGTGTGTGTGTGTGTGTGTGTGTGTGTGTGTGTGTGTGTGTGTGTGTGTGTGTGTGTGTGTGTGTGTGTGTGTGTGTGTGTGTGTGTGTGTGGGTGGGTGTGAGGGCGTGGGCAGTGACAAAACGGTCATATTTCTCGCAATAAAGATACCTGACTCAAACCCCAAGGGTGCACACACACACACACACACACACACACACACACACACACACACACACACACACACACACACACACGAGAGAGAGAGAGAGAGAGAGAGAATCGTAACATAACCTAACATACATCACTGTTAAGTACCTGTTTTAGTATTATTGAGGTGTGTTCCCACTGTTCTCTCTCTCTCTCTCTCTCTCTCTCTCTCTCTCTCTAAGGGCAACGAGGAATTGTGTGTGTGTGTGTGTGTGTGTGTGTGTGTGTGTGTGTGTGTGTGTGTGTGTGTGTGTGTGTGTGTGTGTGCACTATTCTGCAACCTAGCACAGTGCAACACGAAGCAATAAACCCATCTTCCCAACATTTCACTAAGTCTTGCAACATAACACTCACTTCTGCAATACTTCCTAACACTACATGTATTTTAGACCAACAGAAAAATACAACACTACAGCACTACATCTTTTCCACAGCACTTCTTCTTGACTGACAACATATTCTAATTTTAATCTATTGTTACAACTCGGCATTCAAGGTGGAGAGATATCAATTTTAGGCCAAGTTAGAGTAAAATAAGACATAGAAAAACGCAGCTCTCAAGTACTTTCATGAATCCAAACCATTAAACCCTGGAAGAATGCATTCCAGAGCGTTCCAGAGCATTAGAGCAGAGTCACAGAGCTCTACGAAGATTTAGAAGTGCCACGACGCGATACTCAGGGTTACACAGCGAAAAACAAGTAAATTCTGACATCATATGTTTTGTCTCTTCTTGTTCTTTTGATCCCAAACTCCTGTATTCGGTTTTGGAGAGACTTTTTCGAACTGAGAGACTTCGGTATCGTCTTCAAAAATCCCTTCTCTACTAGGGGGACTTACAGAAATTTAAATATTCAAAATCAGAAAGAATAAACTAAAAATAAGACTTAATTAATATGAAGGGGTTAAAGGAATAATGTTTTCTTTTGCGAGATTTCGTGTTCCGTTTTCTTTTAGCCTCTGTGCCCCAGTTTTATCTCAGTCTCCCCTCCCCCTCGTTAGTCTTTGGCTGCCTGCTAAAAGAATAGGAATTAGCTGAGAGGAGAGGTGCTGCTTTTAAATCCAGTCTCCCTCTCTCTCTCTCTCTCTCTCTCTCTTTCTCTCCCATTTCTAATATATGCACTTCTCTCCATGCACTTCACCCATCTCTCTTTTTGCTCTCTCTTTCTCTTGCCCCTTTCTCTCTATGGTCCTTATGTTTGCGTTTCCCTCCCTGCCTCTTACTTCGTCCCTTTTTTTCTCTCCCTCTCCCTCTCTCTCTCTCTATTCGCTTTTAAGATTACATTTCCCCTACCATTCTCTCCTCCTGCCTCGCCTTCCTCCCTGTCTGTCTTTCTCTTTGTCTATTTCTCTGTTTGTCTTTCCTTCCGTCTGTCTGTTTGTTTGTCTGTTTCGCTTTTTTCTTGCTGTCCGTCCGTTCGTCTGTCTGTCAACCTGTCTGTCTGTCTGTCGGTAGGCCTCTCTATCTATTTATATCAGTCTATCTATCTGGCTATCTATCCATGTACTGTATTTATCTATCAACTTCCTATCTAAATCTAACTAAACCTTACCCATAATAACGTAATTCTGTCTCTTTGTCTGTCTGCCTGTCAATGTACACAGTATCTATCTATCTATCTTAATTAAACCTTTTAATTTTGTGTCACCCAGTACTGTCTGCCTGTCTGTCTGTCTATTTAGAAAGTATCTGTCTATCTGTTAAAAATGAACCCAGTGCCTGTAACTGTGTCTGTTTGTCTGTCTGCCCGTCCGTCTTTCTATTTGTCGGTCTGTCTGTCTGCTCCTGTCTCTGTCTGTTTGTCTGTCTGCCTCTCTCTCTCTCTCTCTCTCCTTTTTCTTTCTTTCTCCCCTCTCCCTCTCATTTACCCTGCTATTAAATAACTACTATTTTCTTTCTTCACTTCCCCCTGCTCTCTCTCTCTCTCTCTCTCTCTCTCTCTAATGACCTTAATAAAATTATCAGCTGGTCAGAAAAATGGCAAATGCCCTTCAATGTAAGTAAATGTCAGGTACTGCAATGTGGGAAGAAAAACAAAAGGTATGATTACGAAATGAAGGGCCAAATCATTAGCAAGTCCTCACTAGTTAAGGATCTAGGCGTACTAATTTCAGACGATCTGAAATGTTCGAATCAATGTATCTCTGCCGCCAATAAAGCCAACAGGACCCTAGGCTTCATCAAAAGACATTTTACATATAAAAGCAAAGATATTGTAATCCCCCTATACAAAAGCATAGTCAGGCCACACTTAGAGTTTGCAGAGCAATTTTGGGCGCTTCACCTAATTAAAGATATAGAAATACTGGAAGTGGTCCAGCATAGGGCTAACAAGTTAATCCCGTCCCTGAGGAATAAACCATACCTCGAGAGACTCAGGGAATTAAACCTATTCTCTCTTAGAAAACGGAGACTCAGGGGACAACTGATTGAATGTTTTAAGATTCTAAAAGGCTTTAGTAATACAGATTCAAGCAAGCTATTCATAGTAATTGCCGAGACTGTAGCTCGAGGAAATGGTATGAAGTTGCAAGCAAGGTGGGCTAATCTTGATACAACCAAAAACTTCTTCACTTACTCTGTTGTAAGCGAATGGAATAAACCCTGGGAATGTGACTGAGAGTGATACCATAAATATATTTAAAAAGAGACTGGACATGTATCTCGACGCAGTTGGTATCGTTTAGTTAGGATGGAGTAATTATTGCATATTCGCGTCTGCATTTATGTGTCTGTTAGACACAGACAATATTATAGAATATATATAATAGATAAACATTCTATTCATCTTTTGATAAAAAGAAAAAAAACATAAAAAAAAATTGCATGCATAGAGTAAGTATGTGGCTGTATGCCCAAATTTTCCTTTTCCATATTATTCTACTTTCTGCCGATCCTATAAAATTCCTTCAGGTTTTTCATTCCTGCAAGGTATTACTTCCTCTCTTGCTTCCTGTACGGCAAATGCCGGAGGGTCTAGAGGGTGGGGGAGAGAGCCTTCTGCTGTGCTATCCTTTTCTCCTGCTCCTATGCACTATATTAGGATTAAGGCCGGACCACCTCGTAGGGACCGTAAGGTCTGTATGATCTGTGTATCTATGTAACTCTATGTAACTCTCTCTCTCTTTCTCTCTCTTTTTCATTCTCCCCTCTCCCTCTTTCCTGTACCCTGCTTTTAAATAACTGCTATTCTCTTTCTTCACTTCCCCCTTGCTCTCTCTCTCTCTCTCCTTTTTTTTTCTTTCTCCCCTCTCCCTCTCTCCTTTACCCTGCTTTTAAATAACTGCTATTCTCTTTCTTCACTTCCTCCTTGCTCTCTCTCTCTCTCTCCCCCCCCTCTCTCTCTCTCCCTCTCTCCCCCCCTCTCTCTCTCTCCCTCTCTCTCTCTCTCTCTCTCCCTCTCTCTCTCTCTCTCTCTCTCTCTCTCTCTCTTAATCAAGCTCGAGCCATTTAGTAAGGACCATAAACTGAATGCGGTACGTGTATTTATATAACTCTCTCTCTCTCTCTCTCTCTCTCTCTCTCTCTCTCTCTCTCTCTCTCTCTCAACAAAAGCCCAATGCCATTACAATATTTTTCATCTTAGAACAATAGAACAACGAGACAGTGGAGTAGCACAGAATAAATAACGAACCTTTTTTCAATTAGTTTTTTACATGTAACAAAAGGCTGGCGTATATATTTTCCCATTCTTCCATTCCTATAAAATTTCCACGTCAGTTCCTCTTCTCGGCATGGTGTTCCTTCCTCCTCCTTGCCTCCCGTTGCCTGGGTATGTGTGTATATTTCTTGCTGTCTTTTTGTCTGTCTGTCTGTACGCACGTCGGTCTCTCTCTGTTTCTGTCTCTTTCTGTCCCAGTCTGTCTGTCCGTCCCTCTCTCTCCCTCTCTGCCTGTCTATCCATCTATCTATCTACATTCCTGTCTGCCTAGGGTGAGCTTGGGGAGTAGGAAAATGGGGAACATCTGTTTTGGTAACCTTATTTAATTCTTAAGGTAATTATTTCGCTGCCTTAGAAGACTCCCTGGCATCCTTTCCTTACCACGCATATCGCTCAGGCCCGTCGGTTAAGGAAGTTCCCTAACACCTCTACCTGAGCGATTTATTTTGTTTATTATACATTAAAGTCCTCTTCTGTCTTGTTTAAATCATTCCAATATCGCCATACTCTGCATTAAGTACAGTAGAAAATTATAGCCACTAGCACGACCCCAAAAATAAGTCGCTGAGGGAGAGGTGTTAGTAAGCTTCCTAACCGAACGAGAATATTAGTTACATTGTCTTCTAGGTGGATTTATGGCGTGAAAGAAAATGAATGCGGAGGTCAAAGCATCTGTGTGTGTGTGTGTGTGTGTGTGTGTGTGTGTGTGTGTGTGTGTGTGTAAACCTTCCTGATGCTGTCTAAGGTTGCTTATATACCGTACATACTGCTCAGTGAGACACGTGAGAAATTTCAACAGGTATTCTTTATTTTATTTAGTTTTGAGTAATTAATGCTATATCAAAAAAGGTCTCATTCTTAGCCCTTATGACGCTACACTGTAAGGGCAAAAATGGCGTCCTTTAATTTACCCATAAGGTTATCAGTATTTGCAACTCCACAACGGATGAAGATTGGAGTTCTATTATGATTCTCTCTCTCTCTCTCTCTCTCTCTCTCTCTGTATATGATGTTCTCACTCCTTCACCTACCAATCGCTTCATAATAAAATCAGAGTAAATATTAAAGTGATAAAATACGAAAAACCAAAAATCCTCCTATGATACTGAACTGCCATGGAAAGATATCGTAAATAGTGGTTAGGATTCTTTATAACTTCGACCCCGGGAGAGAAAGGGATGTATGGAAATGAAGAGTTTAAATAGGATACTTTATAAATGGGTATTATTTCGTTATCCAAGCTTGTAGGTGATTTTCGTCCTTTTGTAGCTAATTTCACGTAGCTCAGTGACGGAAAAGATAATACGTCGTCTCTATTTCCAAAGCACTTCTTCGTGACTAGAGAAGAGAGGAGATACAGACAGATAAACAGAGAGGGAGAGAAGTAAAGGCAAACAGACATAGATAGAAACAGAGAGAGGCAGGGACATTCAGAAAGAAAGATAGACTGACTGGCAGAAAAACGGAAAGAAATACTGACAGACTGATAGACACGCACATATACGCACGGAAAAGAAACAACGATCAGGTGTGTGTGTGTGTGTGTGTGTGTGTGTGTGTGTGTGTGTGTGTGTGTTTGCCGATCGTCTGTGTGCGGACAAACATAGCCGTCAGGACAAGTAGGGAAGAGCAAACACACACACACACACACACACACACACACACACACACACACACACACAATTATTCAAAAACAGTCACAAATCAATATGCAAAAACACTCATGACCAATTATGCATCCATGAACATACAATATGCATATGCGTGTGTGTGCACGTATGCGTGTACAGTATGAGTCCTTAACGGAATGGAACAGACAAGTTTCTCCGAGTTAGGACTGTGTGTGTGTGTGTGTGTGTGTGTGTGTGTGTGTGTGTGTGTGTGTGTGTGTGTGTGTGTGTGTGTGTGTGTGTAACGTGTTCAGTTCACTGCCGGTACATTGGGGACGGTGTGTGTGTGTGTGTGTGTGTGTGTGTGTGTGTGTGTGTGTGTGTGTGTGTGTGTGTGTGTGTGTGTGTATCTCTTTGTCCGAATCAGTCTGTCTGTCGACCTTTCTTTATGTCTTCTTTTGCCTTTGTGTCGCTAGCAGTCAATACGTATGTTGCCCTGTTTATTTGTCTTTGTGTCCGTCCGTCTCTATTTCTGTCACTGTCTATTTGTCTATCTATCTGTCTGATCATCTACCCTTTCATCTATGTGTTTGTCTATTTATTTATTTATCTGTGTATATCTATCTGCGTCTGTCTGTCTGTCTATACACTCCTTTGATATTATTTAGTCCTAATTTAGAGGTAGATTGAATGTTTCCTCCTTTCCTTTGAAATTTCCTAGCCCAGCTTTTCTCAACCAGGTTACGTGTACTTCCTTTACCCTGCCCGCACTGCAGGTGGGGGTGGGGGGTGGGGAGAGCCTTCATCTTCGCTACACTTTCTCTCCCCATTAGAGTAGTAACGTGTACCCTCTAACTTCATTTGCGGTGACTCCTCGGCATGGGTCGTGAGAAATTTTGGGGTGCTACGTCTCTCTCTCTCTCTCTCTCTCTCTCTCTCTCTCTGTATGTATGTATATTTCACTTTCCGCTTTCTCCCGTCTATTTCAACCCTCCTTCCCTTTTCCTCCCCGTCTTTTCTCTTCTGTCTCACTTTCCTTCTCTTCTTCCCTTCCTCCATTCTTCTCCTCCTTTTCTAATTCCTCCCTCTCCCCTCTTCATCCTTTCCTCAGCTCTCTCAGTTCTCCTCCCTTCCTACTCCTTCCCTATCTTCTCCTCCTCTCTCACTCCAACTCTCTTTTTCTTTTCCTCTTCTCTTAATTCCTGCGAGGGATCCAGTCGTTTAATGTACCTCCGCTTTATTTTACTCCTCCACTGACTCTCTCACTCTCTCTCTCTCTCTCTCTCTCTCTCTCTCTATCTATCTATCTATCTATCTATCTCTCTCCCTTTCTGTCTGTCTCTGTCTGTCTGTCTCTCTGCGGTGTTTGCTTTCCTAATGTAATTTGGGTTAGTTGCCCATTGTTCCAAAATCATTTCTGTCTTTCTGTCTGTCTGTCTGTCTGTCGGTTTGTCTGTCTGTCTGTCTGTCTGTCTGTCTCTCTCTCTCTCTCTCTCTCTCTCTCTCTCTCTCTCTCTCTCTCTCTCTCTCTCTCTCTCACGCCACTCCATCAACTGCTCAGACCCTCCCTTGTGTGCGAAGGAGGAAAGGAGGGAAAAGACTAGATGGAATGGAGCGAAGGAGGAAAGGAGGGAAGAAAGGTGTGAGAGAGAAAAGGAAGAAGGGAGAACAGAAAGGAAGGAGGGGAGGAAAGGAAGAAGAAGGAAGGGAGGGAAGGGGAGATAGAAGGAAGAAAGAAGTAGAGATGTGGAGAGAAATGAAGGAAGGATTGAAGAAGGGAAAGGGTGGAACTAAGAAAGAAGGAAGATGGAAAGAAAAGTAATAAGAGAGAGAGACAGAGAGAGAGAGAGAGAGAATTCCCTCCTCACCCCTCGCCACACATCACAAACAGACATCATATTCTTTCCTTCCTTTCCTCTTTTTCTTTTCTTCATTTTTTTGCTTCATTTTTTCTTTCTTCCTTCCTTCTTTCATCTCTCCCTTCTTAGTCTCCATTTTGCTTTCTTCCTTCCTTTCTTATTTTTTACTCATTCATTTCTTTTTCTTTATTTCTTCCATTTTCTTGATCTCTCTTCCTGTCTCTTTCTCCTCTCGTCTCCGTCTTCTTCTCTGAGTTAAACTGTAAGCGTCTTATTCCACCTTTCATATATCATTTTCGTTTTAATCTTATTTTTTTGTATTTTCCTTTCTTTTTCCTTCCTTCATTTCTTCTTTCTTTCATTTCTTTTCGCCATTAAGCTATCTTTTTTTTTTCTTCCTTTCCTCCTTCCTTCCTTCCCTTCTCCTTTCTTCCCACTTCCTCGTTTCTTTCATTCCTTTTATCTGAATTCCATTTCTACCTTTCCTTCTTCCTTTCATTTTTCTTTTTGTTCTTCCTCCTTCCTCATTTCTCTTCCATAGCCTTTCATTTCTTTGATTCTTTTATTTTTCTACTCTCCCTCCTTCATTCCTTCCTCTTTCTCACTTTCTTCCTGCCTTCCCCTGTTTCTTTCCTCCTCCCCATCCTTCCTTCCTCCACCGATCCCTCTTCCTCTTTCACTCTGAGACGTGTTATTGAAGGAAGTGTTGTGACTAGGGTACCAATTTCTCTCTCTCTCTCTCTCTCTCTCTCTCACACACACACACACACACACACACACACACACACCAGAGACAGAAAACAAGAGCCGTGGGAGGAATGGCATGTCCTAAATCAACACAACGTTCCAGGAAGCCAAGTCACTTAAGAGTTCACGGCCTGCATAATTCAGGAGTATAGCATCAACACTGCTTTATAGTGGGGGGAAAGAGTTATGATGAAGGGGTTGGTGTGGAGGGATTGTTGTGGAAGGGTTATGATGGAGGAGTGGATGAGGAGGTGTTAAGATGGAGGGGTTGTGGAGGTGTTATGATGGAGGGGTTGTTGTGGAGAAGTTGTGGGGGGTCGGGGTTATAAAATCTCCACTCATCCTTTTTCATCTTCTGCACGAGGAGTCAGTGATGGGCTGAATAAAATCGTCTAGGTTGGTGAGTGGCAGGGGTTTGTGTGTGGAGAGGGGTTTGTGATGGGGGAGGTTTAGACGGGGTGAGTTACGGGGTTGCTGGAGATGGGTTACAGTGACAGAGAATTGCGTGGGGGGATGTTGTAGAAGTGGGTTATGGTTAGAGGAGGAGAGTTGTGGGGAAAAGAGGTGTGTTGATGGGTGGGAAGGGGTTGTAGCTGTGAGGGGTTATGTAAGGAGGCTGTGGGGAAGAAGGGGTTATTGACGAGGGGCCACTGCTTCCTCATGCCTTCCCATGGGGCTTCTCCATAGGTGAATATAATCTCCTGGTGTTGGTGAGAAAAATACTCTCTATTGTTGGCCAAAACAGACTTTCTGATGTTGATAGTAATATATGTATAAAACGACGCAGAGCTGCGACAGCTGATCGCGACTGTACTAAAGAACATAAAAACACAAGAAAAGAAGCTAACTACAGCAGGTTTGTTGGTCAATACGAGGTAGTCTAATGAAAACACACACACACACACACACACACACACACACACACACACACACACACACACACACACACACAGTAAAGCAGAAGGATGGACTCGCTTCCCTTCCCACTGTTCTCTAGTCACCAGAAACGAATTGAATAAGAAGAAACTCACATGATAGCGAAACAAAATTTGGTTGGGACATAACTAGTAAATGTAGTCTTCCTATTTCAAAATAAATATTACCCAGTAGAGTAGTTACGATTTTCCTTAATTTTTTCCAAGCAAGAGATGATAGGAAGACTCAAGTAAACGAGGACAGGGCACAAAAAAATAAGAATGATATACTGAACTAGGCTTATACTTCTCTCTTGACGAATGGACTTATCGCTGCCTGTGACGGGATACCATACGAGTTACTCCGCTCTTCTTTCCCCTACCTCTCTCTCTCTCTCTCTCTCTCTCTCTCTCTCTCTCTACTTTTCTACCATCATTTTAAACTTAGCTTAGCAAGAAATAACAACAAGGCCTGACAGTCGTATCATCTAAGTGGCTTGCGTATCTATGTAACTACGGTATGTAATTCTCTCTCTCTCTCTCTCTCTCTCCATTCAGTCTTCCACCTCACGTCTCTTCTCCACACACGTCCTCCTTCACTTGACCCATCCATCTGCTCCCACCTCTCTCTCTCTCTCTCTCTCTCTCTCTCTCTCTCTCTCCACACTCACCTAACCTTTCAAGCTACTTACCAGAGTTAATACTTCTGCCTCGTTCTCTCTCGCCTCACGTTCAGCAGCAAATCATTCCCTGGTGTCTCTGCACGTTTACACTATTTTTACGTTCATTTTTCCTTTATATTAAGCTCACTGTCACTTTCATCTCACGTTCACTCAGGTATTGTTAAGAGTGAGGGCGAAGCCCTCGCGAGTCTCTCGTCAACTAGTGGTATTTTCTCATATATGAGCTGCCCAACCCGGCCCCGCCCAACCCTGCCCACGCCTTTGAGAAGCTTATGTCTCAGCAACCACAGGGCCGATCACGCATGGTTTGCACCATATGACAGACCAATTCTTTAAGATTTGTTTTTGACATGGTTCATCACACCCAGGCGGTGCACGTGGCACGTAACACGCGCCAAGTGCAGCATGTCGAAAATCTTCAAAAGAGGGCCACAGGCCAGACAGTTTGTCGTAAAGGCATGAAACTTGGTAGGTCGATAGACATCAATATACCTAGACATCCTCGGTGTGTAAGGCCACATTTCAGTGCTTTCGGATTTACATGGCCTCGCTCGTACCTCGCCGACGAAGGCGTTTTACTGGTATTCTCAGTCTCTCTTCGACGGTTCATTGCCCATTCGCTTTCATCCCGATGGCGCGCTGTATATTATTATTATTTCTATCTCCAGACGACTTTACTTACCTTTGGGGAGAGAGAGAGAGAGAGAGACCCTCCTTTTTTTTTTTTTTATGTGTCCGACTCCGGGCATAGGCTTTCACAGCCTGTTCCCAAGGCCCAGTAGTCCTCTTACATACCATACACCTCTACATGTCACCACTTCGGCGCTAACACCCACCGTCCATACTGAATACATGCTAGGGCTGTATCGTACAGGACTGGTGTATTGGTATTAGAGGGGGTACTTTTACGACACGTCGGCGGGTCTTCTGGTAGATCAGTGAAGTCTGTTTTTATTAAATTCAAATCCTTAAAATGTTCCCTGCCCCAGCGGGGATTTGAACCTGGGTCAGGTAGGCCTGCAGGCCATCTCTCCACCGACTGAGCTACCGCCTCCCCCCAAAACTGAATAAAATTGTTGGGAAGTGGCAAAAATAAAAAAAATACACCATCGAACTGAAGGGGTAAGATCCCTAACGTAATCCTCTCTCTTTCACTATGTTCTTACGTTCACTAGTTGTTTATTATGACCATCTCTTTACATTCATTGTCTTTTCACGTTCAGTACGCTCTCACGTTCACTATCACCTCAGCTACACCGTCTCATCCATCTGCTCACTCTTTCTTTCTCTCTCTCTCTCTCTCTCTCTCTCTCTCTCTCTCTCTCTCTCTCTCTCTCTCACTGTACAACTCGCCCAACATTTCACATTCACCGTTTCCTCTCCTTCGCTATCTTCACTTTCAGCTTCGCAATTTCACCAGCCTAACAAGGTCACCAACATACATTCTCTCTCTACATCCTGACTCACATTCAGTTCTTTTCATGTTCAGTCCCTCTCACATTCACCACCATTTCATCTTCACATTCATCTCACTTTTTCAAACTTCTCAAATTCACTAGCAACTTTCATTCACCATTAAAGGATTATTCACCAGCTTCTCACTTTCGCTTCCTCTTCGTGTTTACCGCCTCTCACTTTCTCGTCACGTTTATCGCTCCTTCATATTCACAGTTTTCCCCCACACACTGTCAGCTCACATTCACTTACAGCTCACCACGTCCACCGTCTCATGCTCCCCTCACATTCACTGCCTCTTACTGTCCTCTCATTTCACTGTCTCTTACTGTCCTGTCATGTTCACTGTCTCTTACTGTCCTCTCGTATTCACCGTCTCTTACTGTCCTCTCATATTCACTGTATCTTACTGTCCTCTCATATTCACTGTCTCTTACTGTCCTCTCATATTCACTGTCTCTTACTGTCCTCTCATATTCACTGTATCTTACTGTCCTCTCATATTCACTGTATCTTACTGTCCTCTCATATTCACTGTCTCTTACTGTCCTCTCATATTCACTGTCTCTTACTGTCCTCTCATATTCACTGTCTCTTACTGTCCTCTCACCTTCACTGCTTCGTTACATTCAGCACCACTTCATATTCCCAGTCTGCTCACTTTCCCCAGGTCCTCACGTTCACAGCCACCTCAAATACACCAGCACCACACGATCATCTCACATTTCAGGGACGGGAGGAGGAGGAGGAGGAGAAGGAAGAGGAGATGGAAGCATAAGGAAGAGGAGATGGAAGGAGAGGAATGAACAGATGGAGCAAATGCAGAGGAGGAGGAGGAGAAGGAGGAGGAAAAGGCCCCCAAACGCCACTCGTTTTAAGTGCAACTTCAACATTTTCTCTGAGTCTCCCCTAAAAGTTGGAAAGATGAAGCATATTAAGAGCTGGGGAGTTTTGCCATCGTAGAAAATGAGAGAGAGAGAGAGAGAGAGAGAGAGAGAGAGAGAGAGAGAGAGAAACTGCACAGACCACACAGCTCTTAGGGTTGGGTTTCTCTTTAAGCAGAAAATAGATCATATGAACTAGTGTGTGTGTGTGTGTGTGTGTGTGTGTATGTGTGTGTGTGTGTGTGTGTGTGTGTGTGTGTGTGTGTGTGTGTGTGTGTGTGTGTGTGTGTGTGTGTGTGTGTGTGTGTGTGTGTGTGTGTGTGTGTGTGTGTGTGTGTGTGTGTGTGTGTGTGTGTGTGTGTGTGTGTGTGTGTGTGTGTGTGTGTGTGTTTATATCCTCCCAATCTGTGTCTGTCTATGTACGTACGGTACGTACTTACCTTTCTACCAATCCATCTGCCTGTCTGTTCCTGTTCTCTTTGTCATCCTTTGTGTTCTTTCTCTGAATCAACTCTGTCTCCCTGTACGGGTCACTGTCCTGTGAATTCATTTCTCTCTCTCTCTCTCTCTCTCTCTCTCTCTCTCTCTCTCTCTCTCTCTCTTTCTCTGAATCAACTCTGTCTCCCTGTACGGGTCACTGTCCTGTGAATTCATCTCTCTCTCTCTCTCTCTCTCTCTCTCTCTCTCTCTCTCTCTCTCTCTCTCTCTCTCTCTCTCTCTCCGTCCAATCCTATATATCAGTCACAACCTACTAGCCTTACTGACATAACACACACACACTCTCTCTCTCTCTCTCTCTGGGGGGAAAGAATACTTCACCAAAATCCCTGCTTCTCGTAAGAGGCGACTAAAAAGGGCCTCTTTTTCTACGATCTTTCTCTCCCTAGCGTGCTCTTCTGTCCCACCTGTCTTCTTGATATTTCCTTCTTTCTTCCGGCCTTTATTTTCCCTCTCCTCCCACCAGGTCAGATATTTGGTTTTATGACATGGATAGTTTAAGGACTCCCCACTGACACTGACTCTTCCTCCCTGTGCTTTAACGCTAACCCGTATCACTACCAGGCCGCTTCATCGCCAGAACCACTTCAACGCCAGCCCTAGTGCCATGCAGTCAGTTTATGGTTTGGTGCTACTTCTGCATTATTCCTCTCTCTCTCTCTCTCTCTCTCTCTGCCTCCTTTTAACCCCTTCCAGTCCTTCTCCCCATGTTCTTCTCTCATTCCTCCAGGCTTCGCTACCTTTTTATTCCCCTATCATCTCTCCCCTCTTCTCTCCTTCCTCTCTCTTCCCCTTCTTTATTTTTCCTGCCCTCCCTTCCGTCGCAGGTATTTTCATTCTCTCTCTCTCTCTCTCTCTCTGACAACAACTCACTCTTAATCTCCCTCACTATTCCTCAGTGACTCTGCTTATTTACCTCACTTTTACCTAATGCGGATTTATGTCCTCGTCCAGGCATCTCATATTTACGCATTAGGCAGCTTGATATTCTCCTAGTCTTGAGTTATAGCAGTTACGATTTACGTAAGTCAAGATAAAGATAAATATAACACTAAGGAGACTGATAATTGCTACTTTAGAGCGACGTATATATATATTCTGTTTTATTCTTGTCTCCAGGCGATTTTTTTTTTTAATTACGGGAAGCTTTTCGACGATTTAAATATAGTCCTCTTTAATTCCACATCTAGAGATACTCCCTAGGCTGAAAAAAATAATCTAGCAAACAAAAGTAAATATATAATGCCGTACTCGGGTTGAAGGGTCAAGGAGTATGCTACAAAATAAATAAGACTGACTACAAAGCTTCCTAAACCCACAAGAACGAGGTCGCAATGGATAAAAGCAAAAAAATATACTAGAAGAGCTACTCAACAAGAATACTGTATGTTCCGCTCGCTCAAACATATTCCACACCTGTTCCTTAATTTACGCCTTTACTATACCAGTGTGTTCATATTCCTACTCAAGTTTATATCCACACAGATTCTTTAGTCCTTATATTTCCCCATAACCATGAGTCTGTTTGCGTTCTTATATATTTACATCCGAGCCTTACATGTTTACGTTCTTATATATCTACATCCTTGTCTTTATTTACATGTTTACGTCCTTATATATCTACATCCTTCTCTTTGTTTACATGTTTACCGGTGTTTACATCTGTGTCGTGGGGTTGTCTGGCGCGGGAACGGTTATGGCCACTTTACCGTTCAGTGGGGAGGGGGTAACGTCCTGGTATCGCCTCGTAGCGCTCCGTATCGCCTCGTAACGCCTCGCAACGCCTCGTAACACGCTGCGGTCACTTGCTCACACGACTAGCGCCTTGTAAACCGTCTCGCTTATCGTGGGAGGAGAGAAAGACTAGATAACAGGGAAGAGAAAAAAAGAATACGAAGAGACAAGGAAAAGACAAAAGAATAGAGTACTAAAGACGAAAAAGGAAATAAAGACAAAAGGGACGAGAAAAGAATATTGGTATAAGAAAAATAAAGGAAGCAAAGAAATAGACAGATAGAGAGATAGATAGATAGATACAGATAGACAGAGAGATTGATTCAGATATTGATAGACAGATATAGCAAGATAGACAGATATATATATATATATATATATATATATATATATATATATATATTTATATATATATATATATATATATATATATATATATATATATATTTATTTATTGAGAGAGAGAGAGAGAGAGAGAGAACAGTTAAAGCGAAACAAGCATAGCAGGCTGTAAATCACGTCTTTCATTCCTCCTTATCACTCCGCTGTGGCTTAGGTTGGATATATAGGTAGCAAAAAAGGGAAAAAAGTGGAGGAAAATGAAGATAAAATAGAGGGCACAGAAAATGATGGAAGAAATTAACAGAAAAAACAGAAATGAACGAAAAAAAAAAACAAATACAGAAGTGAAAAGAAAGAAAGAGAAAAGGGTAAAATATAAGAAAGAAGAAATAAAAGAGATTACAGAACAGCACAGACAGCAAATTAATAATGGTGTAATTCCGAAGTGAAATCCCTTATTGGTTAGAGCTATTTCAAATTGTCCCCCCCCCCACTCAATATATTTTCTTTCTTTTTTTCACCCGCCTTTGTGTCGCTTACATAATTAAAACTAACTGTGGGATCAAAAGGTCACCCAATAATTCACAACCTCTTCGCCTTTTCATTTTCCTCTGGGGGCTAATATTCCAAAGAGAGGCTTGGTATGATTCGTCTAATATTTTTCCCTCTTCTGCTTTTCATTTCTCTCTGGTGGCTAATATTCCCGTGTGAGGCTTGGTATAGTCTGCCTGCTATTCCACTTTCTCTGTTTCCCATTTTTCCTTGCTGGCTCTTACTCCTAAGCTGTGAGAGGCATAAATACGTTTCTCTGCTCCCTGATGATTCTCTTTGATATGATGCGTCAAGGAGGAGAGTGTGAAGCAGACGCAGCGGAAAACTATTTGTCACGTTGTCTCTAAACGTACCTCGCAACTGTCACTCTAGCAGCTCTTGAATTAGCCTAGATAACACTGAATAAAATAATAGAGTAAGTATTCATAACGGTAATAATGACCATCCACTCACAACTATAATGTGATCTCTCTCTCTCTCTCTTTCTCTCTCACACACACACACACACACACACACACACACACACACACACACACACACACACACACACTCACACACGTTGTAAAGTAGGTGAATCTGGTTGCATGTTCCGTAGACTTTCTTTACATATCCGGGTTAGATTCACGTTAGCTTGCGTGATAGTGATGGATTTGGCGGTAAATGAAAGAGTAGTGGTCCTCCCCTCTCTCTCTATCTGTCTGTCTATTTATCTATCTATACATCAGTCTACCTATCTATATCTATATCAACCTTTTATATCCTATTTTTTTGACATGAAATATATCTTCTACTGAAATTACTGTTGGAGAACGAATGCAGTCATAAAATGAGTCTGGTTCTCTCTCTCTCTCTCTCTCTCTCTCTCTCTCTCTCATGTCTGGCATATACGCACCGTCGCCTCATAAAATCGGCCATAGAGAACAACGATAACTCCCCACAATACCTACATTCCCCATTTTTAGGGACACGATTGCCAAAATGAGAGAGAGAGAGAGAGAGAGAGAGAGAGAGAGAGAGAGAGAGAGAGAGAAGCACTTCAGTCCATGCCATTTCCCTTTCTCAGTCTTGTTTTGCATTTCTTTTTTTTCATTACAGGAAAGTCAACCTTCTAAATATTTCAATCCAACATTCTTCTCCCAGGACGAAGTATATACGGGGCCCATTCACTTTCCTGAGCCGTATAGAATGCCACTTATTTATACACTTTTTTTACACTTACACAGCTACCATACACTTCAAAACCAAACTAAGGTGAAAATTAAAGTGAAGGAAACAGCACAGGAATAATAATAATAAAAAAAAAAAACTTATGAACATTATTGACAGCTATGGAAACCTGTCTGTGGTAAATATTGGTTAACATCTTCAGTAGGACTTTAAATTCCATTCTTCCTATTTTTTGGTAATTTTATTCAGTTCTAGAGGGACTTTTCTATGTGGAGGGGTGGCATATAGAATTTATTAACCCTTTCACTAACATATTCTCCTTTGCTGAATTAAATTTCTGGGAGTGAGAAGAATACCGTAAATATATGTTAAAAATGACGCTATCGAAAAACGGGACTCAGGTGTTTAATCTTTTGGCGTCTTTTTATTTTTAATTTACTTTTGCCGATTCTAGACGATTTTTCAAAGTTACGGGATACCTTTCGAACGAGAGGGTTTACATAAGCATAAATAAGCTCCCTAACCACTACACCTCCTCCTTAAATTAAATAAAATCGCTAGGACGGGGCAAGACGAGAGTAAAGCTGATGTCCCCTTCACTATTACTACATATCTTAAGTTGAAAAAAAATCGTAAGGAGGTAGGAGCAATGTAATCTGAAAATGACGTCCTTGTAGACCGAAGTTAACATTTAAATATAACTACTTGGCTAAATCCAGTAAGGGGCTTTGATGTACGCAGGGACTGAGTTTACCCTATTTGCTCCTGAGAGGCTCGCGGGAAAGGGAGAGTAGGAGGCAGGGAGGGATAAGGAGAAAGGGAGGAAGATTGGGGTGGTGTGGAAGTGGGGGGAAGGAAAAGGAGGTGCGGGAGAGGATGGGGGTGGCATTGATATAGAGAAGGACTAGGGAGGATGAGAAGGGGAAAGGGTAGAGAGGAGGAGGATTACACAGGATTACACAGGAAAGCAAACAGCAACAGACCTTATGGTCCTTTCGAGGCTGCTTGTTAGAGAAAACTATGACTACAAGATGTAACTCTACATGCTGAAGGATAAGGATAGTAAAGTAAGAAGGCTCCCCCCACCACCAAACCCTCCAGGAAAAAGTGAGAAAAACCACCATGCAGCATGAAAAAACTGACATGGAAATTTTATAGGAAACACTGGAAAGGAAAAGTCACATTCTATAATACTTTATCTATAAGCTACCCGATAGAGTAACCTGAAAGAGAAAGTAAACAAATAAAATAATAGTTACGGCATGACATTATAAACCGGTTACATTGAGTTAATGGGAAGTCTGTGGAGGAGGAGGAGGAGGAGGAGGGGAGATGGTAGAGAAGAAGAGGAGAAGCTAGAAAGGAGGAGGAGGAGAAGGGGAGAAGGCTGAGAGGAGGAGGAAGAGAAGGAAAAGGAGTGTGGTAAGGAAGAAGGAGAGGACGAGGAGGAGAGGAGTGGTTAGTTAGAGGGTTGAAATGGAGAGGGATGAAGACGGGTGATAGGGAAGAAGAGGATGAGGAGAAGGAAGAGAAGGGGGTGATAAGGAAGTGACAGAGAAAGATGAGGGAGAGTTATGGAGGGATAACGGGAGGAAACGAGGAGTAAAGAAAGAGAGAAGAGAGGTACAAAGATGGAGAAGAGAGAGAGAGAGAGAGAGAGAGAGAGAGAGAGAGAGAATGGAAGAAAATGAAAGAGGAAGAGAGAAAGACAGGGTGGATGGAATAAGGAGAGTGACAGGTGGTAGAACGAGACGGAAAGGGACGAAGGGACAGGAAGAAGACAGAAGAGTGGAACGAGAGAGAGAAGGACAGGAGGAGCAGAGGTAATGCAAAGAAGTTAGAAAAAAGACGGAGGAGGGAAGAGAAGAAATATCAAAGGAGGAGAGGGAAAGGAAGGAAGGAAGACGTAGGAGAGAAGGGAAGATTGAGGAAGAGAGGATGCAAGAAAGGAATAAGAACAGGAAGGACTGAGAGTAGACGTGAGAGTGAGAAATGAACCTTGATAGTAAGGGCATGGCAGGAAGAAATGTCCAGTTGTTACATTAGCAGTAAAATGTTCAGAAAATGAAGATGTGAAATACCGCTCTGTGTGTGTGTGTGTGTGTGTGTGTGTGTGTGTGTGTGTGTGTGTGTGTGTGTGTGTGTGTGTGTGTGTGTGTGTGTGTGTGTGTGTGTGTGTGTGTGTGTGTGTGTGTGTGTGTGTGTGTGTGTGTGTGTGTGTGATCTTACAAAGTGCCCTGAATGTGTTTTCTTTTCTCGCCTCCAGCTCAATGGCCTCCTTCGAATACCAAGGGGAGAGACCACATTTTCCTTTTCTCTCTCTCTTCCTCTCTCTCTCTCTCTCTCTCTCTCTCTCTCTCTCTCTCTCTCTCTCTTTCACACACACACACACACACACGCACACAAACACACACACTCACTCATAGTAAAAAAATAATATCCCACCATATTATATTCCTATCATTTCTCCTTACTCCCCAAGAAAAAGGTTAACAGATAATTATAGATCAGGAAGTGGGAGAGATTAATCGCCCTAATCCCCCCTGACAAGTGGAGATTCATTGCCCAGGCCTGAGAGAGATTTATACATTTACTAGCAGGGGTGCCTGGAGGTGCCGGGCCAAAAAGGTGAACACTCTAGTCCTATTTGTTCTAGTGCGATCTTTCTTTCTACTCCACAAAGACCATGTACCTGCTATGCTTCTGACGAGGGATTATTAGAGGTCCAGGAACTTTCTCTTTCAGCTTTTGCAGACTAACGCACAGCATTTGTTCGCATTTGTTTACTATTAATGGTGACCTCAAATGACCTCCGTACAGTGACCTCAAATGACTTCGGAGGTCAACCTCACATAGCCTATGTCCGAACTGGAGGTCATGTGAGTCTCCATGCCAAAAATTGGGACTGGAGGTCATGTGAGTCTCCATGCCAAGAACTGGGCTGCAGGGGTACCCGGCGTTGCCCGAGCCAAAAAGGCGAACACTACCGGTGACCTCAAATGACCCAGATCTGAATTTTGACTCCCCTAAAACCATCCTTGGGTCACCCTGATTCAGAATATATATGGGTGTGGGGGTGATTTGGGCGTGATTGAAGGACAAACAAACACACAACGCGGATCTTTTATACAATTATATAGATGAGTAAGACATATTTCCTTATTATCTTTCATACCAGGGGTCATACTCATTATCTATTTATTTAGTTATATATTTCTTTACTTAAGGTTAGATTGGTTGATTTAGCTTAGAAGACTTAGAATATTAAAAAGATGTAGACAATATTGATCTATGATGGTGGAATATTGTGAAACTGTTTATGTTATGGGATCTCATAGGGAGAGAGAGAGAGAGAGAGAGAGAGAGAGAGAGAGAGAGAGAGAGAGAATCACCGCAGGCTCCTAAGAATAGCTGAAGGCAGGAATAGGCAAGGGGAAACTAACAGACCAATAGAGAAAGGGACAGAGGGGGAACAAAACTAATTACTCAATCTAATCAGGCTAACTAGATAAGGTTAATCCCATTACCATCACCAGGACCCCATTAAGCAGAATTATATCGTCTGGTGGCAGCGAAAATTATGCTGAAAAGGATCTGATTGTACTAAAGAGGTATGTAGACAATTCCCAATCCTTTAACGTGCTATCTTCCTGTCGTCACCATTTCTCTTATTGCCTCCCTTATTTTCCTTTACTTTTCATTCATCCTACCCTCCTTCCATCCTCACTTCCTTCCTTTTTCACCTCGTATCTCTTTTCTTGCCTTCCTTACTTCCTTCTGCCTTCCATCCGTCCGATTCTCCTTTCATCCTCCCTTCCTTCCTATTTCTCCCTTTATCCTTTTTTTCCTTGCCTTCCTTTTTTCCTTCTATCTTCCATCCATCCTCCCTTCCTTCCGTTTCCCCCCGTATCTTCTTTCTCGCCTTCCTTTTTTTCCCTTCCGTCTTTTCCATCCATCTATCCCTTGTTTCCTCCTCTTTCTTCTTTTTACCTTTTACCTTCCATTAGACAGTACCCTCCTCTCATCTTCCTTTCCTTTCCTTTTTTTCCGACCTCCCATCCATCCTACCCTCCTTCCATCCTCCTTTCCATCTTTTTCCCCTTACAGTAAACAAATTCATCTGATGTTAGGATGGAAGGAATGCAGGTGGTCCGTACATAGCGCTCCACTTGACACTCATCTTATTTGCGGCTCGGTCTGCTGGTGTGGGCGTGGGTGATGCAGTGGGAGTAGGAAATGAGTAAATAAATCCAGGTTAGACACTGATAACGCTGAGTCCCCGCAACACAACAGGGAGGCGTTATATGTGGACTACCCTGCATAAGACTTCACCTCATTAGGACAGGATCGATTACTTTGGTGATGGAATTTGGTGGGACTGATTAAATACCGGGATCTAATTACCAGAGAGAGAGAGAGAGAGAGAGAGAGAGAGAGAGACTGGCAGCCCCTAAAACACCCCGTCATTCTTGAGGCCGTTGGAAATTATTCATGATTTGTTAATGACCTGAGATTGACATGCAAATTACCTCACCCCACTCTTACCCTCACCCCTCCCCTCCCCCGCCCTCCTCCACCCTCCTTCCTTCAAATCAACTCTCTCCCCTCCCCTCCCCTCCCCTCTCCCCTTCCCTTCCTCTCCTTCTCCTCTCCTGTCAGCTCATTTCTCCCCTTCTCTCACCTTTCCTCGTTTCACCCTTCCCCTCAGCTTCCCTAACCGCATCCCATTTCACCCCTCCTCTTCCTTCCCCTCCCTTCCCCTCACCACTGACCTCCCCTTCCCTTCCTCTCAACCCTCCCCTTACCTTATTTCATCCCTCCCCTCCGCTCCTTCCTCCCCTCCCTCCCCCCATTTCACCCTCCCCTCCCCTCCCTTCAGCTCACCCTCTCTGCTTATCTCCCCTTCCTCATCCTACCTTGCTCCACTCTCTCCCTTACTCTTTCTCATCCCACTCTCTCCCTTACCCTAGCTCTCACTTTTTTTCTCTCTCTCTTCTCCCTCACCCACTGTTTTGTTCCTCCTCCTCTCCTCTCTTTCCTCACTCATCCCTCACTCCTTTTTTATCCATTTCTCCCTCACTACTTCCCTTCTCCTCCATCCCTCCCTCCGTACCGGCATTCTCCTCACCTCCCCCCCCCCTCTCTCTCTCTCTCTCCTCCGATACCAGTGACCCAAGGCAACCTGTGACCTTTCTCCGGCTCACTCTGCCCTGAGGAAGACGGGGGAGGAGGGTAGGTTTGGGGGAGGAACTCTGCTGCTACCTTGAGGCACTGTTTACGAGTTCTCATTACGTTATTATTCCCATTTTTTGTTACTTCTTTCGTTAGCTCATCATCATCATCATCATCATCATCATTTGAATATCCACAGTCACCTCCGTTTCATGATCTTTCTTATCTGATATTTTGAGTCAACAGGAGATTTAGGTACTGATATCTGTAATTGAAACGGTTCATATGAGGCGTATTAGAGAGTGAGTGGTAGCCAGAATTAATTTTTTCCCTGCTGGAGAGGCACGAATGGGTAATGGGTGTTCTAAGTGACAGCAGTGCAAGTGTAGAGTATGCTGAAGTGTGGCAGTGAATTTTGTGTGCTTTAAAGCCTGTGTATGTCATCAGCAGGAACTGACATGATTATACACTAAAATATGGAGGGACGAACAACCAAACCACAACTTTATTTCGTAACTTTCACTCGGGTCACAAATAAATCATGAGACGAACACATTGCCACCGAGCCACCGAGACCGACTTTGAATAATTGTACAGTACCTCTCTCTCCCTCTCTCTCTCTCTCTCTCTCTTAGGAACTTTCTTCGGTACAGCCATCACAAACACACGCAGGCTGACTGGTATACACTTTCTCTCCACCGCGCACCTCTTCTGCGCACCTCCCTCGCCAGTTCCAGCTCTGTACTTAAACATTTTATAATTTATTCTCTACGTTTATTTCCTTTCTCTCTCCGGATTTTCATAGTTTTTCCAGAGTTTATATAGTTTTCTTTTTTCTTTTTCGTCTTTTCTCTCATATCTCTAATTCTGTCGACTCGAAATGACGTGATATTTATGTTCGTGAGAATTTTATTACGACATTATTCATGGTACTTCATCTTTCTTCCATTATTTCTCCTCTCTCTCTCTCTCTCTCTCTCTCTCATTTTCTAAGTCCTTTAATCACTATTCAAGACGCCTGCCTCTCATTGCATCTTTCTTCCTCTATTCTCTCTCTCTCTCTCTCTCTCTCTCTCTCTCTCTCTCTCTCTCTCTCTCTCTCATTTTCTACGTCCTGTAACAACTATTCAAAGCGCCTCTCAATACATCTTTCATCATTTATTCTCTCTCTCTCTCTCTCTCTCTCTCTCTCTCTCTCTCATTTTCTACGTCCTTTAACAACTATTCAAGACGACTCTCAATACATATCTCATCTTTTATTCTCTCTCTCTCTCTCTCTCTCTCTCTCTCTCTCTCTCTCTCTCTCTCTCTCTCTCTCTCGTCTCCACTATACATTCTCCACCCAGACTTTATTTTTTTTTTTCATCCCAGCAAAGTTAGATGAGTTTCGCTCTGAATGCAAGAAATTCAGACACCTCGTTTTCTCTACATAATCTTAACGACGAGAATGCTTCCTTGAGTGTGTGTGTGTGTGTGTGTGTGTGTGTGTGTGTGTGTGTGTGTGTGTGTGTGTGTGTGTGTGTGTGTGTGTGTGTGTGTGTGTGTGTGTGTGTGTGTGTGAGTGCATTCTTGGGTCTCCTAATTGCGTGCTTGTGTGTGTTTTCGTGTGTTTGCTTGTGATTTTGTAAGAATTTGACCATGAATTCTTAAGGAAATATGAGTGCGATGGTGTGTGTGTATGTGTATGTGTATGTGTATGTGTGTGTGTATGTGTGTGTGTATGTGTATGTGTGTGTGTGTGTGTGTGTGTGTGTGTGTGTGTGTGTGTGTGTGTGTGTGTGTGTGTGTGTGTGTGTGTGTGTGTGTATGTGTGTGTGTGTGTGTGTGTGTGTGTGTGTGTGTGTGTGTGTGTGTGTGTGTGTGTGTGTGTGTGTGTGTGTGTGTGTGTGTGTGTGTGTGTGTGTGTGTGTGTGTGTGTGTGTGTGTGTGTGGTGCGATGGAGAGGTTGAGTGTGGGTTTTAAATGCTTATAAAGTAGATCCTTCCTCCTTCTTCCTTCCTCTCCTCTCCTTCCCTCTTCCTCCTCTCTTCTCTGTCTCCCCATCATCCTCCCTGTCCTTCACCTTTCCTTCATTCCCTCCCTTCCTTTCCCTCCATCCTCTCTTTCTCCCTCTCTCCTGTGTCCCTTCCTTCCTTCCTTTATCTTCCTCCGTCTCCTCTCCCTTTCTTCCTCCTCTCCTTCCTTCTCTGTCTCACATTTCTTGCTCCTACCCCCTCATCTCCCCCCCCCCTTCTTGTCTCATACTCTGATTATTCATGCTATGGTCTCTCTCTCTCTCTCTCTCTCTCTCTCTCTCTCTCTCTAACACCTCTCAAGGGAAATTCAGCTCTCGAACACTGCCTATAACGAGAACAGAAGGAAGGAGGGAAGGATATAATGAAGTAATGATGGAAGGAAGGAAAGAATGAATGAATAAAGGAAGGAAGGATGAAAGGTAGGAAGAAAGGAATGGATAAATGAATGAAAGATGGATGGAATAAATGAAGAATGAATGAATGAATGAAGGAAGGAAGAAAGGTAGGAAGAATGGAATGAACAAATGAATGAAGGATGGAAGAATTAAACGGGGAAGGAAGGAAAGAATGAATGAATGAAGAAGGGAAGGATGGACGGAAGGATGAAAGGAATGACGGAGGGAAGGATGGATGGAATGAAGAATGGAAGGAATGAAAGATGAAAAAATGGAAAGATGGGCGGGATAAATCGAATGAGAAACGAGAGTAATGATAAAAGAAGAAAAATTATTGAAAAAACTAGTGAGTAAACAAAGACAGAGCAAAGAAAATAATGAAGAAAAGATGGATCTACTAAATTAACACATGAAGGAAGGAAGGAAGGAAGAAAAGAAGGCAGAGGAAGAAAGGAAAGAAGAGAGGATGGAAGGAGGTAGGACGGATGGATGGAAAAAAGGAAGGTAAGAAAATTTAAAGAAAGGAATATATAAGGATGGATGTATGGATGGAGAGAGAGAGAGAGAGAGAGAGAGAGAGAGAGAGAGAGAGAGAGAGAGAGAGAGAGAGAGAGAGAGAGAGAACGTATGCATGTATGGATGAGGACATGGCAATGTGTGTGAATACATTCTGCACCACAACAAAAGCTTGTGTGTGTGTGTGTGTGTGTGTGTGTGTGTGTGTGTGTGTGTGTGTGTGTGTGTGTGTGTGTGCAACAAGCCGTACTAATGTAAGATAAACACAACCATCTGTTTGTTCGTCACGGTCGTCACCACACACACACACACACACACACACACACACAAATTATAAATATTGATGCCTGTGCTAATGCGAAGGTGCTGTTATGTAAAAGGGACGAGAGCTTGGTGTGTATGCAAGGTAGGTAGGTAGGTACGTAGGTAAGTAGGTAGGTGGGTAGGTAGGTAGCAGTAGGTATTCAGGCAGATAGGTAGATGGGAAAAACTAAGTAGGTAGGTAAGTATGTAGGTAGGTAGGTATGAAAGCTACAGTAAGTAGGTGGGTAGATAGGTATGTACGTGGGTAGGTAGGTAGGTATTTAGGTAGGTAAGTAGTTAGGCAGGTATGTGAGTAGGTAGGTAGGTATGGAGAGGAAAGGAAAGAGGGAGGTATAGAGTAAGTCTGTGTTAAACTGATAGAGTTTGGTAGTTAGTTAGGTGTGTAGGCAAGATTATAGTATGTATGTACGTATGTATGTAGGCAGACAGGCAGGCAGGCAGGCAGGTAGGTAGGTAAGTAGGAAAGAAGGGAGGGAGGGAGGGAGGTAGGTAAGTAGGTAGACAGGTAGGGGATAAAGCTAAGATTAAGAAAGGGATTAAATACAGAGAGAAGAAGAAGAAAAAAAGAAGAACGTGAAATTCAGAAGGAAAGAAAAAGAAAACGATGATGGTAAAGAAGAAAAAACAGAAATAATGACTGAGGGAAAAGAAGAAAGTGCTAAAATATAGGGACGAAGCACGAGAAAAGAAAAGAAAAACAGAAACAGAAGAGAAGAAAGAAGGAAGGAAGGAGGAAGGGAGGAGGAAAGGAAGGAAGGAAGGAAGCCATGAAGGAGGAACGGCAGGCACGAAGGCAGGCATGAAGGAAGTTACAAGGAAAGGCCTCCCCTCTGTACTGGGCTAATGATGTGCAGGAAGGAGGTAGGGATAATGAAAGCAGAGTGAGGCCAGTGCAAAGAAAACCCTCCCGTCAAAAAGCGGTGTGGGAAAAGAGAGATTACTGGATTAACGCAGGCACAAGGGATGATGAGGCGCAGGGGAATATGACGGAGGAAGGGAGGGAGGGAAAGAAAGGGAGGAGATGAAAAGTAAGGTGGTGGAGGATGAAAGGAGAGGAAGGAGGGAGGGAAGGAGGGAGGAGATGAAAGGTTAAGTGGTGGAGGATGAAGGAAGAAAGAAAGTGAGGAGATGAAAGGTCTGGATGTGGAGGATGAAGGGAATGGAAGGAAGCAAGGAAGGACGGAGGGAGGGAGGGAGGGAGGGAGGGAGGGAGAGGGGAGATGAAAGGTTAGGTGGTGGAGGATAAAGGGAAAGGAAGGAGGGAGGCAGGGAGGCAGGGAGAGAGAAAGAAAAGAAGGAGGCAGGGAGAGAGGGAAAGAGAGAAAGAAAGGAGGGAGATGAAAGGTTAGGTGGTGGAGGATGAAAGGAGGAAGGAGGGAGGGAGGGAGAGTGAGGGAAAGAAAGGAAGGGAGGAGGAGGAGTGGAGATGGGATAGCACAGGGGAGAGGATGGAGGGAGAGAAGAATAGGAGAAAGGGAGAGAAGAGACAGCTTAGGTGAAGGAAGATGAAGCAGGGGGGTTGGAGGACAGAGTGGTAGAGGATGGAGAGAAGGAATGAAGGAAGAGAAGAACGACGGATGGTAAAGGATGGAGAGAAGGAATGAATGAAGAGAAGAATGGGGGAGAGTGAGAAAGAAGAGAAAACTTGTATGGTGGAGGATGGAGGGAAGAAAGAATGGGTGAGAGAGGAAGGAGAGGAAAGCTGGGTAGAAAAGAGGGGATGGAGGGAGGATGTCGAGGAGGAGGAGAGGGTAGAGGAGAGATGTTTGAGTGAAGGAAATTGAGAGAAAATGAAGGAGGGGCAAGAAGAGAAGGAGGAAGGAAATACGATGGAGAGAACTGATGGAGGCGAGGAAGGGAAGGGGAGAAAGAGGGAGGAAGTGTAGAGGAGGAGGGTTGGAAGGAATGGAGGAGGTTTGTGAGAAGACTGAAAGGAGAGAAAGAAGAGAAAAAGATGAGAGAAAGAGGAATGTGGAATGGATGTGGGAATGGAGGAAAGTAAAGAAGGAGGGAGAAAAGAGGGAGAAGGAGCGCGAGGAGAGAAGTAGGTCTGAACGGAGAAGATGAGAGAGAGAGAGAGAGAGAGAGAGAGAGAGAGAGAGAGAGAGAGAGAGAAGATGAAGAGAAGGACGGAAGGAGAGGAAAAATTAGGACAATAGGGAGGTTGGAGGAAGAAGGTAAAAAAAAAAAAAAGGAAGAAAGGAGAGGAATAAGAAGTTTGCATGATGAAGGATGGAGGGAAAGTAGGAAGAGGTGGAGAGAGAGAAAAATGATGGGATAAAGAGGGAAGGAGGAGGTGGGAAGGAGAGAGAGGGATGGAAAATGAGGGAGAAAAATGAGAACACGAGTGAAGGAAGGACGAAAAATGAAAACCCTGACGAAGGAAATTAAAGAAGGAGGAAGGAATGAAGGGAGGGAGGGAGGGACGAAGGGAAGGAGGAAGGGAGTGACAAATGGAGGAAGCAAGCAACAAAGGGTGAGAGCAAGGAAAGAACGAAAGAAAGAAGAAAATGAGAAAGCTGAGGAATGAAGAAGGAGAAGGAGCTACAGAAGAATGGTGGGAGGTAAAGAAGGAGGCGGTGGTCGAGGAGGAAGGAGAGTAAAAAAGAAAAAAAAAATGCAAGGAAGACTGAGGAGGTTAATTAAGAAAGAATGAAGTACGTGTGAAAGAAAGAAGGAAGCAAGGAAGGAAAAAAAAAGAGAGAGAGAGAGAGGGAGGCAAGACAAGGAGGAAAGGAGGATCAAAGAGGTATTATGAAGGTGGAGGGAAAATATAATCGAGGAGTAGATAAGAAGGAAGGGAGAAAGGAGTGAATGAGACAGAGAGGGAGAAGGAAGAAAGGAAGGAAGGAAGGAAAGGAGAAAGGCAGGATGGAAGGAAGGATGCCTGGATGGATGAATGGATGGATGGATGGAAGGAAGGATGGAAGGAAGGAGGGAAAGATGTAACGACTGGGTATATGAAAAAGGCAGGAAGAAGTAGGTAAATAAGTATAAAAGGAAGGGAGAAAGGAAGGAAGGAAGGAAGGAAGGAAACGAAGGAACAGAGGAATGAGTGAAGGAATGAATGAAGGAAAGAAGATGTCAAGCAAGAGAGGGAGGAATGAACTACAAAATCAGACAACAACAAACACTCATGCACACACACACACACACACACACACACACACACACACACACACACACACACACACAGTCACTCAAATTCACACAATCCCAAACTAACTGCAAACCAAACATAAGTCAATCACAGCTTCCAAACATCGAATACATCTCAAACACCAAGCAAACATACCATTAAACAAGCAAGGAACACACACACACACACACACACACACACACACCTAACTCCAACACGACAAAACCACAAACCCAAACACAAAATCAGAGACGCAGCTTAGACACAACACAGTCCTAATCCAAACGCAAAACAAGCAGGCAATCAAACGCGCAACTCAAACACACATCAAACACTATCTAATCACCGCATAATCGGAAACACAAAACCAAACAAACGAAACACAAAACAAACATCATCTCGAAAACAAAACCAAACAAGCAGACATAAGATCAAACACAAAACCAAACAAGCAAACACAAGACCAAACACAAAACCAAACAAGAGGACGAAACACCAACACACCACAAAACCAAACAAGCAAACGCAACACCACAAACAAGAACACATAATCAA
>NC_137027.1:4032649-4055149 GCF_032717465.1 Coenobita brevimanus | reverse complement strand
TCCTCAATATTTCCCTTCTTCTTTCCCAGTGTTATCAACGAGAAATTAACAGGGAAGAAAAAAAAAAAGATAATGTGTAAAAACTGATGTAAAAAAGAGAGAATGAGGAAAACATGATGAGGGGAGAAAAAATATTATCCCTCCTCTCCTTCTACTTCTCTCTTCTTATCAACGAAATATCACGGCACATGTAATTATACGTTTACTGAAATTTATGAGCAAAATTTCCATCTTTCCATTTTGAATACTGATCCTTAACACGATATTAATATTAGGATATGGTGCTGGTCACGAAGAAGTATTATGAAATGGATGTAGGGCTGTAGTATCGTCTTATTCTGCCACTAAGCAACGGAAAACAGAGTGCAAAAGGAAGAAATAATAAAAATAAAGTGAATGAATTAGAGTACACATATATATACAGAGGAAACAAAACTAAAATGCCCAAATATGTGAAAGATGATGTAAAGGAGGACAAAAAGGGTAAACAAAAAGACAAAGGGAAAATTCCACTTTCTCTCTTCTTCCTTTTCTTCTACATCTCCAGTAATGAAAGAATAATGGAAAAGAAAGAAAAGGAGACTCAGAGAAAGGGGATAAAAAGAACACAAAAACAGCATCCCCCATCTCCCTCTCTCTCTCTCTCTCTCATCTCCGTCCACTAAATATAAATATGCACATCATGGTTATGGAGACAAAGCAAAAATGAAATACCGGTACATGAATATACCTTAACAGACTGAATGGAGGATTAGAAATATTAAGTAGTTGTAGTAGTAGTAGAAGCAGGAACTAGAATCCAAACTCTCTCTCTCTCTCTCTCTCTCTCTCATCTTAATTCTTCACTCCCATCTCCATCCACGAGAAATCAAGGTGTCTGTTCGTGATGGAAGAGGCATGAAAAGCGGAAGATGAAGATGGAGAAGCACGATAGAATGAGGGAGAAAAAGATGATAAAGAAAATAATGAGAAAAGAGCATCAGTTTCCGCTCTTCCTCTTCCCCTTTTTATTCCTCCTTTTTTTTAATCACCTTCCTCTCATCTTTCCCTCTTTCTTCCTTCCCTTTGTCTTTCACATATCCATCACTTCTTCTTCCCTTTCTTCTTTCTTTCCTCATCCCCTCTTCCCCTGTCTCCTGTCTCGTCTTTATCACCACCCGTCTCTCTCTCCTCCTCCTCATCATCATCATCATCATCATCATCATCATTATTATCATCCTCAACCTCATCATCATTTTCAACCTCTTCCGTCTCCTCTTTCCCAGCCTCTTGCATCATCAACCTCATCATCATTATCAACCTCTTCCTTCTCCTCTTTCCCAGCCTATTCCTTCTAACTTTCCTCTCCTCCTCCTCCTCCTCCTCTTACCCTATCCTCTCCTACTCCTCCTCCTCCTCCTCCTGCCCTTCTTCGCCACTGTGCGCAATCACATCGCTTGTTAGTGACGGGGAAGGCATAAAAAGGTGAAACGGGAGCACCAACATGGCCGACATTGGCTTCATTACTAAACCATCGCCTCAAAAATTCACTCTCAGGAAAAAAAAAATCTATAACACATAATCCCCTCACGATCCCTATTTTTTTTTTTTTACTCCGGTTTCAAAAAAAAAAAAAAAATCTGCTCACGAGGGGAAAAAACAGAGAAAGAAATAGTTCCCTGGAAAATAATGGTGCACTTCCCCTAAAAAAAAAAATAAAAAAATAAAAATTCACGGCTATAAAAAAAAAGAATTCCAACCACTATCCGTTTATGATACATTTTCTTTTTCTTTTTTTAATCCGGTGCCATTAAAAATAATATACATTCTCAAAAGGAAAATCTAAGGTTTAAACAGATTCATGACGGAGTTGACTTCTGCTCCAATGAGAAAAAGGTGGTGGAGAGGGACAGGTGGTGGAGAGGGACAGGTGGTGGAGAGGGACAGGTGGTGGAGAGGGACAGGTGATGGAGAAGGACAGGTGGTGAAGAGGGGCAGGTGGTGGAGAGGGACAGGTGGTGGAGAAGGGCAGGTGGTGGAGAGGGACAGGTGATGGAGAGGGACAGGTGGTGAAGAGGGGCAGGTGGTGGAGAGGGGCAGGTGGTGGAGAGGGACAGGTGGTGGAGAGGGACAGGTGATGGAGAAGGACAGGTGGTGAAGTGGGGCAGGTGGTGGAGAGGGGCAGGTGGTGGAGAGGGACACTTACCGAATGTGATAAAACCAACACAACCAGGCGGCTCAACACTACCTGGTATTACGAACAACCTTTAACTTCTTCCATGTCCCTCTAAATAAGAACACTGGATTACAAGACAAGGGCAACTTAAGCCTGCAGTCCACTGAGTTCACAAATCAGATGAAACTCGGGACACAACAAGAACAACAACAAAAACAATCCACATAAGTCGAAATGTGACCAAAACCTAAAGAATTCATGAAAGACTCTGACTCCTATTTCGGTAAAAATAAAATGCTGAAGTCGAAAATAGACGAAAAAACTGAAAAAAAAAAAAAAAAAAAAACTCATCTGAAACTTTTTTACTCATGTCCCAGCACACAAAAAGAATTGTTTCCAGTGAAATGAAGACGAAAAACTTGGAAAATGAGCATCTTTAAACCTTCTGGCTCGTTTCAATATTAGTACTTTAAGTCAAAAGAAGAAGTAGATACCCATCTAAATTTTTTCACCTCACTGTCTCTGTCTCTGTCTGTCTGTCTATCTGTCTCTGTCTCTGTCTCTCTCTGTCTCTGTCTCTCTCTCTCTCTCTCTCTCTCTCTCTCTCTCTCTCTCTCTCTCTCTCTCTCCAGGGCATGAGTGTGAATGTGAAAATCAAGGTTGCAAATTTCCTAAACCAATCAACAATCAAGTATGTATGTATGAATGTATGTATGTATGAATGTATGTATGTATGTATGAATGTATGTATGTATGTATGTATGTATGCATTCATGTATGTATGAATGTACGCACACGTATGTATATTTATGTACCCTTGTTTGATTGTACCCTCTGTAATGTATATACAGATAAGTATGTATTATGTATGTATGTATATTTCTATGTATGTATTTGTATTTACTTATGCATGTACCGGTATTATGCCTGTATCTATGTATGTATGTATGTATGTATGTATTTACTTATGTGTGCAAATATGTATGTATTTATGAATGCTTGTATGAACGCATATATGTATTCTGCCCTACATGCATGAATGATAATACGAGTAAATTAAGAGTGAATAAATAATAGCGGGCTGCTCTCTCTCTCTCTCTCTCTCTCTCTCTCTCTCTCTCTCTCTCTCTCGTACTATGCTAATGAGGCCAAAAGTTAAGCCTTCGCTCCCCTTCTCAAAACCCAAGTGGTAGGGTCTAAGCAAACTTATGTATGTATGTATGTAGACTGGTAAGTAGGTAGGTATGTGTGTGAACTATGTAGACTAGTAGATGGGTAAGTAGTTAGGTGGGTAGGCAGGTAGGTAGGTCGGTGGCAGAGTGGGCTGGTAGGCAGACAAGTGAGTTGGTACGTGGGAAGGCTGGTTGGTAAGTAGGTAGGTGGGCAGGTAGATGGGTTAGTGAGTGGGTGGGTTGGTAAGTAGGTAGATGGGTAGGTAGGTGGGTTGGTGGGTGGGAGGGCTGGTAAGAAGGGATGTGGGTAGGCAGGCAGGATGGCTTGAAAGTATGTATCTAGGTTAGGTAGGTAGGTAGGTACGTACGTACGTAAGTAGGTAGATAGGTAGGTATGCTTGTATGTATGTAGGTAGGTAGGTTGGTAGGTATGTAGGAAGGTATAAAAAGAGGAATATAGGCTGGCATTGTAAATTAAATAGTCCATATGAGGTTCACTGTAGACTAGTACCTTCGCCAGGGAGAGGCAAATACAACCACAACGAACCTTGCCCATGCTAGCCAAGTACGAATGGGGACGCGGTGTCTTTAGTGAGAGTGATGCGTGTGGAAGGTGGAATGTGGTACTAGTGTCTTTGTTTGTGTCTCAGTCTGTATTTGTCATCAGTATAACTAAAACGGAGCACAGAGTAGCAGTAGTAGTTATAGCCCTAGGATCACCTGATATGTGAACCCAGTGGACTGCAGGCTGAAGTCGTCCTCCTTCTAAAGTACACCATCTTTCTGAAGACTGAAAGGGAATTGAGGGATGTTTGCATAACAGGGCACTGGTGTCGCTCAGTCATATCGCTGCCACCACGTGAAGGCGTCCCTCTCAGGCACCAAAAAGCAAAAATGTAAAGACAAATAAAAAGCCCTTCTGTAGTCGGTTTATCTTCAGCTGACTACTAACCAGGGCGACATAATCCTGCTTCATAATGTTCAGCAAATTTCACACTACCAGGACCTAGTGTTCAAGCTGTGAGTGATCCAGTTCCTTCTGGTGAAAACAAACAGACTATACCAGCAACCAGCCTCAATTATCAGCCACGCTTTGTGCATCAGACACAAGATTCGGGGTCCACAGCCACCACAAGGAGAACTCCCCACCACCTGGCCATCGTGGATCCAGGTGTGTTAATAGAAAGGTATAAAACACATGACAAGCATAATATTACACCAACAAACATATACACATCGCCAGAAAAACACATGCTCTCTACCTATTAACTTTCATATCTACCTACCTGCCTACCTATCTATTTATCTATTTATTATCCCTATCTATCAATCCATCTGTTATCTATCTACTATATGTCACTTTCACCTCCGTCATTAGGCTACCCCCCCTCCTCCAACTCACGCCTCCCTTATTCACATACCTCACCATCCCATCCCTCCACCTCAGTCTCATTCTCTCTCTCCCTCTCCATCTCACTTACATACACTCCTATAGCAATTTTCTCGTTTCACACACACACACACACACACACACACACACACACACACACACACACACACACACACACACACACACACGTACACAAACACACACAAAATACATAACTACACACACACACACACACACACACACACACACACACACACACACAAAATACCACCAGGGGTAAACTTAAGCAAAGTTGGAGAACGAGAGTTAGGTGGTAATGGCAGTGTTTTGACCTCCGCTCCTCTTCCTCTTCCTTCCTCTCCTCCTCCTCCTCTCTTTCTCTCTCTCTGTCTCTCTCTCTCTCCTTTCGTCCTTCTTCTCATTCTTCCATCCTTCCCTCCCTCCTTATAATTCCCCTCCTTCACCCTCCTCTCCACCTCTCTTTCTCTCTCCATTCCTGGCAATAAATACTCCTTCTCTCCCTCATTATCTCACCTCCTTATCCCCTTCCTTCCCCTCTTCCATCCTTTCGCCTCCAGTGTTTTTCCTCCTCCTTTCGTCTCGCTTCCCTTCCTCTCTTCTCTCCCTTTCTCACTCCTCTCTTCCCTCTTTCTTCTTTATCCTCCCCCTCACTCCACTTCCCTCTTCTCACCTTCACCCCTCGCCGTACCTAGAAGCCTCTCCCCCCTCCCTGCAACGTTGCATACACAGTGTTACATTTGCTTCCTGGGGTCACACACACACACACACACACACACACACACACACACACCAATGGCACAACATCTCTTAAGAGGGGTAGGGGAGGGGGGGGAGGAGGAACATTCCCCATTTCAACTGCTCCCCTGCATATAATTACCACTTGTAGTTATCTGTGTGTGTGTGTGTGTGTGTGTGTGTGTGTGTGTGTGTGTGTGTGTGTGTGTGTGTGTGTGTGTGTGTGTGTGTGTGTGTGTGTGTGTGTGTGTGTGTTTTAGGCAGTGTTATTTTAATGTTTGTGGAAGTTCATGCATAACTGTTTGTGTAATCATGCATTTAATTATGCAGCTCAGTGTGTGTGTGTGTGTGTGTGTGTGTGTGTGTGTGTGTGTGTGTGTGTGTGTGTGTGTGTGTGTGTGTGTGTGTGTGTGTGTGTGTGTGTGTGTGTGTGTGTGTGTGTGTGTGTGTTTGCAGCAGTAGCCAATACTCCCGCTCACACCAATTTCCATATTAACGTGAAGGCTATACGCACATCACCTGGGTATTCCTCACGCACACACACACACACACACACACACACACACACACACACACAGGATTCATTAGCTGCAACATACAAATCTCTTTTATGTTCATTTCACTGACGTACGTACCATTACCAGAAATATTACAAGATACTGAAGGATGGATGGATGGATGGACTGAAGGATGGATAGATGGATGGATGGATGGATGAAGGGGCGGATGGATGGATGGATGAAGTTGTGGATGGATAGATGGATGGATCGGTAAACGGATGGCTAGAAATGAATAGCTGAGTTGTTGGATACGGTTGAACAGATGATTATAAATGAATGGATGAACGATTGAAATAAGTCAAAATCGATAGAACGATAGATAGATGTTTGGACGATAGAAGATGGATAGATGGATGTTGGATGGGAGGAAAGGCATTAATATATGAGTGGTTCATGAGTAGTGGATAGGGGATAGTCGGGGTGGGGAGTAGAGGGGGTAGTTCTCTTTTTCTCCCTTCCCCCCACACCACCAACAACAACAACAGCTACAAAAAATCAACAACTAATTCCAACAAAAAACCGCATCATCAAAATATAGAAACAACAAGAAATAATAACATCACAACAAAAACATAAGCAAGTGACAACAACTACAACGGCAACAAACAATAATAATAAACAACTCTAATACTCATCTTTTAAAAACTAACTTGTCTCAGAAACAGTTGAGATTTTTCTTGACATTCTAGCGTAAATAATGAGACCAATTTACATACCTGGCAGGCATATATTCATGTATTCATTTAATGTTTCACTGTTGTTATTATTTATGAAGAGAATAGCTCCGAGATTATTTTAAACATACTGGAAAGATAGACTCATATGCACATACACGTACACCCACTAAAATAATTAACAACACCCCTTGCTTCCATACCCTTTGCAACTATCACTGGCACAGAAGCCATGAATACGCGATAAAGGTTGGTACACCTGATCCTCCTTCTCGCAATCTCTCCGACTCCCCCTCCCCCCATCTCTCTCTCTCTCTCTCTCTCTCTCTCTCTCTCTGTCTCTGTCTCTCTCTCCAGATATAAAGTAACTCTCGTACTTTCATGTCGTGTACAACGAGTAAAACATAGCAATTGACATAATGCCCGAAGGAAGGTCTAAAAACTGCAAAGCATTCTCTTCTAGATACTTGTAATATAGAAATCAAAGTGCTATTCGAATATTTGGCACCCATCGTACCCGAGGTTACCACCTTAGGATTTTCTTACATATTGTGATATAATGACAACCACCATTAGGATTTTAAGAATCGGCTGATGGCAAACTCTATAGGCCTAACTGTCTAGTATTTACAACACCCCATGAACAACGCATGTAAAGTATATACAGTAGGTATGGTAGTACTGCTATAATATTAACCACATTATTAACTAGTAAATGTAGTGGTGTATGGCTTATGAAACTCAGATTGGTACAGCGTTTCACCTGTTTGACGATGACGATAACAACATTGCTGAGGGGGTGATCGGTAGGCACATTATTTTCGGAAAGGCTTTAATCTCAGACGGTTCTCGCATTGGATATAATGTGAGGAATGTGTTGCCTATGAAACTGCTTCAGTTTGGACAATTTTCCAGTTACACAATACATAGTACTCGCACCTAGGGCTCATATTCAGAGTGGCTTCAGGTTCCTTCGTAACGCTTCTTAGACAGCGATTTGTTCTGCGTATTACACATCAACATCCTCATTTAAAATTTTTATGAAAACTATGTTGCTACCCGAACTCTCTACGTAACGTAAGAGGCAGTGAGCTAATAAGCAAAACAAACTGCCTAGCATGTGGTGTTACGAAGCCTCCGATGCCACTACGAATGAGGGATCTATGGCTCAGCAGATCAAGGATACCAACCAGGCACGTTAACTCAGGTGTTTATTTTCAGGCCTCTCATCCAGTGTGTCACAATTTTATCACGCTATAAAAACTGCCGATAATTTTTAAGTGGGTGTACATACATATGATACACACACACACACACACACACACACACACACACACACACACACAGGGAGAGAGAGAGAGAGAGAGAGAGAGAGAGAGAGAGGGAGGAGTACCGAAGCTCTGAGACTATTGAATTATAAGATCAAAGGAGAGGCAGGAGGCAGGAGAGAGTTAGAGATAAGCTGATAAACAGGAAAAGTCACCCAGGAAAAAGGACAGGCTATATTTACCCTGTGTACTCTATCATCCATTTTTTTTTTTTTTTGACCCATCAGGAGTGTAGTGTCCAGAGGTTAAGCAACACTATCTCCACATTCCATGCCTCTCTCGCCCCTGAGTGGTGTTACGTAAGCAATCAACCCCGATCAACCCTCTAATGGAAACCCTTAATGGCCATGTCTGGTTGGAGCCCCTTAACCTGCTAGACCACCAGGCGTCACATGGGTTCACCGCCAGACGTAGCATATGGTGTCCTGTATTACAGTGTAGAGTCACGTGACGGCTGCACTCCATCAAATGAGTGGATACTAGGCTCTCCCAGTTACCACCAAGTATGAATCAATAAATAAATAAACAAAACATAGGCAATGCCACACTGTTGCAACCCTCCATCTAACCAAACACCTCCCTGTACACCTAACCAAGCTCATAACGGCCTAGAACCTCCCCTTCCAATGTTTTCTTTTAAAGGTGAGCGTAAGGAGAACGCCGTGAAGGCACATAACCCGGGCCCTTCAGATTTCTTGCGTAGGCCTCATTGAAATCTCTGGATATTTTTTTTATTTTTTCATTATTAAAAAAAAAATAATCTACTTAAGACAGCATTCTGCCTATCAAAAGGCATCAGTTCACTAAAAGACACATAACTATATGAAATTTATAAGTTCTGGTCTGGAAACGAAACCACTAAGCCCGGCCAGCCGCCCTGCCGCCCAACTCTACGGACAGACACCTATTGTTCCCAATGATAACAGCACCCTTCTCTGGCTTTGTCAGGTAGAGGGTAAAAAAGATTAATACACAAGCACACACACATACAGAGAGAGAGAGAGAGAGAGAGAGAGAGAGAGAGAGAGAGAGAGAGATGATAGGCACGGAGAGAGAGTGTGTATTGAGTTAGAGCTAGACTGAAGAGATGGGTGGGTGGAGAGAGGGAAGGAGGAGTGGACAAACAGTAAACCATGGAAGGATGGATGGATGGATGGATGGATGGATGGATGGACAGGAGGACACGGATAGACAGGTGGATGGTTTGATGGATTGATGGATGGAGAGTAAGACATGGATGGATGGACAGGTGGACAATCAGACACGTTTGAGGGAGGGATGGACAGTATCATACGGAACAATACAATATAAAAGGACCTATACTGTATATGTTTTTTAATTTTTGTTTTGCCATTAAACTGAAAATTAAGCCAGATTACTAGATATGCCTTTGTACTGAATTAGCAAAGTACTGACGATTTACTTGGGTCACATTCTTCGGAGGGTAATTCATCATCATCATCATCACCATCATCATTATCATCATCACCATCATCATTATCATCATAACCATCCTGTGTGCAAAGTGCCTTGTGAAAACAAAGAAAGTGTGAGAAAGGGAAGGTGAGAAAGAAGGAAGTGAGAAGGAAATAGGGAATATGAAGGCTGGAGAGGAAGAAGAAAGGGAGGAAGGAGAAAAAGTAACAGGAAAAACGAAAGAGGGAAGAAGGAAAGAGGAAGAGAAGGAGGAAGTAATGTAAGAGGGAGCGCAATTTGAAGGGAGGGAAGCATTGAGAGAGGGAAAGGGGAAAATAGAGGAGTGAATGAAAGCTGGAGAAGGAAGGAAGGAAGGAGAAAATGAATGAATAAATGAAACGCAGAGAACTCGGGCCATGAGCTTTTGACGCAAAGCGTCACCTGGTGTACCTCCGCCAAGCCTTGCGCACAGACTCGCCATACAACCTCCATGGCCTTGCTAGCCTAATTAGTTCATCGTCCCTTCATACTGTATCACTGACAAAAGTTTGGTCGAAATCCGTCAAGTGGTTCAGGAGATGTTGCGCCCACAAGGATAAATTTCGTCGACCCCTTGACCTTGCTGACCTAATCAGTTAATCTCCCCTTCATACTGTATCACTAACGAAAGTCTGGTTGAAATCGGTTTAGGGGTTCAGGAGATGTAGCGTCCACAAGGATAAACTAAGTTGACACCATAGGACCTTGCCCTTTGACCCCTTGACCTAGATAGCCTAATCAGGTCACCATCTTGTCATACTGCACCCCTGACAAAAGTTTGGTGGAAATCCATCGCTGGGTTCAACAATATTGCGCCCACAATAATGTTATGAACGCAAGCCCACAAGGATAAACTAAGTCCACCCCATATGACCTTGACCTTTGGTCCTGTGACCTAGTTGATCTAATCAGTTCATCATTTCCTCATACTCCATCACTGATAAAAGTTTGGTGGAAATCCGTCCATGAGTTCAGAAGATATCGCGCCCACAACAATGTTACGAATGCTCGGACGCACACACCCACACATACACGGACGGACAGACCAATCAATGAATGCCTCCTCCACCGTAGGTGGGCAGAGGTATACTGAATGAATGAAAGAAGGAAGGATGGAAGAAGACAAGGACTGAAGGAAGGAGAGAAGGATGGAAGGAAGGCATGAAGGGAGGAAGAAGGAAGGAAGGAAGGAAAAAAAGAATTGAAGGTAGGATATAAAAAGAAGGAGTGACAGAAAAAGAGATAAAATATATAAGCAGCCCAGTGTTTCCCCAACCACTTAGGACTTTACTTGAACTCTCCTTTTCCTATGACCAGAATCACCCTAGAGAGCCATTCCCCCTCCTCTTCCTTCCACTCTCCCCTCCCCCTCATTCCTCCCTCTTCTCCCCCTCCCCTCTCTCTTCTCCGCCCTCTCCCCCAACCCTGTAGCCCTAGAGAAACATTTATACCTGTACCATTCCCCATTCTCCCCTTCTCCCTCCCTTCCTTCCTCTTCCAATCCATCTTTCTCAATCTCGTCTCCTCTCCCATTACTTCTTCCTATCCCCTTTTCTCCTCTTCTCTTCCTCCTCCCCCTCTCCTCTTCCTTCTCCCCCATTCCTGTTCTCTTCTCCTCTCCTCTCTCGCCCTACACTTCTTTCCATGGAGTACCATACATTCCTCTCCATCTTTCTGTCCCATTCCCTCGTGTTCCCTTCTTTTCCATTTCTTTTCGTACATCCTCCTTCCTTCTTTCATTCCTTCCTCACTTTCCCCTCCCCCTCCCTTTCACCTTTTCCTCCCTCCTCCCTTCCCCTATCCCTCTCACCATCTCATTCTCCACTTTTTCCTCCCTCTCCCTTTTTATATCTCTCCTCTTCTTGTCCTTCCCCCTCCCTTCTTCCTTCCCCCTTAAACATCCCCCCGTCCTCTCCCATTCCTCTCACCTCCCTACTATCCCATATCTATTCTCCCCTCCCTCACATTCCCCTCTTCCCCTTTCCCCTCTCTCCATTCCATTTTGCATACTATCTGTATTAAGGGCGATATTCTTACTCTAAACAGGCGTAACTTGGACCCTATGGCATTTACTACCGTTATTTGCAGTAGTTTTTGCATTTCTGGCATTTTTGTGTAGAATTACGATGGTTTCCAAATTCTATGGTCTTTTTTACGAGAGAGAGAGAGAGAGAGAGAGAGAGAGAGAGAGAGAGAGAGAGAGAGAGAGAGAAAGAGAGAGAGAGAGAGAGAGAGAGAGAGAGAGAGAGAGAGAAAGAGAGAGAGAGAGAGAGAGAGAGAGAGAGAGAGAGAGAGAGAAAGAGAGAGAGAGAGAGAGAGAGAGAGAGAGAGAGAAAGAGAGAGAGAGAGAGAGAGAGAGAGAGAGAGAGAGAGAGAGAGAGAGAGAGAGAGAGAGAGAGAGAGAGAGAGAGAGAGAGAGAGAGAGAGAGAGAGAGAGAGAGAGCAACAAAAAAGTCAGCCCAATACCCCTCAGTGTTCAGTAATAATCCCCACTGAGGTACCATGTCACACCTGATCCCTTATTCACAAAAGGATCTATAACAACAGGGTACATGTAAATTTTGGACCGCCCCCCCTACGATATGACATGTAACTGAAGGCTCATTTTCTTCTGAGTTCAAATAATTACAGGATATAATATAAATGATTAGACGATGAATAAAATATATGTACAGGACATAACAGATTTTTTTATTCATGGAGAAGAAAAAATATAACTGAAGGACGAATAAAAACATCTTGCAGGTGAAGAAAAATAGATGTACAAGATAATAATATAAACATCTAATTACAGTCGAAGAAATTCCTACAGGACATAAAAGTGAATTGGTTAATGTGACGCCCGTAATTATTTTTTTTTACCCAGGCACACGAAATATTATACAGAAGCAGACTTTCATCCTGATCAGAGTTTATAGAGAATGGGACCCCCAGTTCGCCCCTCCGGCCTCCCCGTAAATAATTCTTTCTTTCTTCTTAACAACAATGCAGGGGTGGGTGCGGCTATCAGTGGTGTCTTTTGTCTTACGATTTCTTGTTATCCTTAAGACGATTTTAGTCAGCTTTGGAGAGATTCTTCGGACTGGGGGGTTAAATGTAGTGTTAATTAATCACTTTTAACCTGAATAAAAGCGTCTGAGAGCAGTAAGAATAATAAAAAAAATAAAACATTGAGAATACGCCACCGTTTTCGTAGGGGTTAAGTGCCAGAAAGATTATAGTGAACAAGGCTTCTGATCCCTTGATGTTACCTGTATAATTCCTCTCGCATACCTGAATTAATTAGAGACAGGTATTGTTTTAAGGGAGGATTACCGTGCCATTAGACGTACCACTAAAAAATATGTATGTTTAATAATTAGAAGCGGTTGCCAAGCTTGTGTGACATGTGCTGGGTTGACTGATGAAGTGTTTGTAAAGTGGCGATGAATGTGCTTCTGTATGGAAATGGAGCTGTGTGTGTGTGTGTGTGTGTGTGTGTGTGTGTGTGTGTGTGTGTGTGTGTGTGTGTGTGTGTGTGTGTGTGTGTGTGTGTGTGTGTGTGTGTGTGTGTGTGTGTGTGTGTGTGTGTGTGTGTGTGTGTGTGTGTGTGTGTGTGAGAGAGAGAGAGAGAGAGAGAGATCTTTTACGTAATACTCACCACCACCACCTCAGCCAATCAGGACACCAAACTTACCTGTTGGAAAGAAAAAAAATGAGATTAATAAAGCCATGTAAATTCGGCAAGAGCAAGACTGATTAACACAGGTAAAGGTAAATTTGGCAAGCGTCAGAATAAAGAATACAGGTAAATTTATGAAGTGTTAGAATAATTATCGTATACTTTATGTGGGTGTATGATAATGCAACAAAAAATACTCTGGTTTTTCTATACATGGCGTCCAGGAACTATGATACGCTGGGGAGGCGGGAGGGGGATAGGGTGGAAATCAAGGGCTTTGTATTGATATGCTTAATCTTTGTCACTGGCTTAGGTGTAGAACAGAAATATAGAAAAATACAGATACACATCCTGGGAAGGAGAAAGGTACATAAACAAATACGTGGACAAACGGCTAGCAGGGAGTTAAAGAAATCAACTAATATACACACATACAGACAGACAGATAGATAGACAGACGACCACAAGGGAGAAAATTCCTTTCCTTTATCAACTGTCTATCTATCTGTCCATCTATCTAGTTAGCCACTTACTTATCCATATCTATCATAGGGGTCATAAAGGATGGCCTCGACAAAAATGAATCAAGGTCCTTTACAACTACCACAATTACCATACCCACCCCACCTGCCACAATCACCACACCCACTACAACTACCACAATCACCACACCCACCACAACAACCACAATCACCACACCCACCCCAACTAGCACAATTTCACAACCCAACCACAACTTCCCCAACTGCACCACCAACCACCCACAAATCTCACAACTATCACAATCACTACCCAAGAAGCAGCAGTCACCACCACAACCACCACAACTACCACACTCACCGCAGCTACCACAACTACCACACTCACCGCAACTACCACAACTACCACCATTACCTTACTTTCAGGGATTAAGAGAAGCCTCGTGGGAAAGTTTTCAATCTCATTTCTTCGTCGTCTCTGTCTCATTTTAACTTTTGTCTTGTTATTATTGCTCTTTATCCTTTCTTCTTCTCAGACCCTTTCTTTGTCTTGATTTTTTCTTTCTTTCTCCTTATCACCATATTTCTCTTTCTACCTACGTTTTTCCCCCATTCTCTTTCTCCCCCTCCTCCTCCTCCTCCTCTTCCTCTTCCTCCACCTTCTTCTTCCAGTTTCTCCCTCACCTTTTCATTACCCTGTTATTTCCATCTCTCTCCTCTACCTCTTATTTCTATTCCACTTCGGTTTTCGCCTCGTCATCAACCATTTCAGTACAATGACATCTTATCATGCTATGTCCTTACCTCCTTCAGACGATTAACGAAGGCTATATTTAACCCCTTCAGCTCCAAAAGTCCCTCCTAAGCTGAATAAACCGTCTTAAAATAGCAAGAACATACAAAAGACGGAATCGTAAATGAGAGGGTAAGCTCCTTGAGGGGTTAAAATATCCTAAATCCTCCACTTCACCTTCCTCCTCCTTCTTATCTTTCTATGCCTGCTCCTTCTTTTTCTCCTCCTCCTCCTCCACCTCCTCCTTTCCTTCCTCCTTCCTCTCATATTCCTGTTCCTCTTCCTCAACCTCCTTGTCTTTCTTTTCCTTCTCCTCCTAAGCCTTCTCCTCACCTTCCACCTCCTTCCCATCCTTCTCTTTCTTTTCCTCCTTCCTCTCACCCTTCTCCTCCAGTCCCTCTTCCTTCCCATCCTCCTTCTCCTCTTCCTCTTCCTTCTCTTTCTCCTCCTCTTCACCCCAGTATAAGATTAGAGACAGTGGGTGAGATATGAGATTGTGGCGGTGGTGGTGGAACTGTGAGTGTGTGTGTGTGTGTGTGTGTGTGTGTGTGTGTGTGTGTGTGTGTGTGTGTGTGTGTGTGTGTGTGTGTGTGTGTGTGTGTGTGTGTGTGTTCTAGTGTCTAAGTGTAGGTGTGTGTATTTGCGACTGATTGTGCGCATGCACATGTCTGTGTGCATACATGTGTGTGTTTGCAAATGTATGCGTGTTTTCGTGTGCTTTTTCCCTCTGAATGTAAGTGGATGTACGTGCAAGAGAAAGCGAGAGAAAAAAAATTGTGTGTGTGTGTGTGTGTGTGTGTGTGTGTGTGTGTGTGTGTGTGTGTGTGTGTGTGTGTGTGTGTGTGTGTGTGTGTGTGTGTGTGTGTGTGAGCTCGCTTGAGAAATGAGAAGTTGTATTATGGCCACTTAGAATAATTCTCTCTCTCTCTCTCTCTCTCTCTCTCTCTCTCTCTCTCTCTCTAATGCAAAACTTGGAGAACTCTTTTACTTTCCCACTTCCTTTCTCACCATAAAAATTGCTGTTCTTACAAGCTCTCTCTCTCTCTCTCTCTCTCTCTCTCTCTCTAGTTAACCTCATTTTTATAATAACCCAATCACACCTTAATAGCCCCCCAGTTAATAACCTAACACTAATTACACCCTAAAACACACACATTTTTTCCCCTTCATACACTTACTCTCGAAATTTACTCAGCCTCTGAATATATAAGCTTTGAATTTATATATATATATATATATATATATATATATAGATAGATAGATAGATAGATAGATAGATAGATAGATAGATAGATTATTAAAAACGTGAATAAATAAGACAAAGATAAAGAATAATTAATAAGCACTGGGGAGAAATTTTGGTATATTCATCTCTCGTTTAATTCAAATTTACTGAATATAAATGTAGATTATTTTTAATGGATATTTATACCGGTTTTGATATGGATTTTTGAGTTTATAGTTACGGTGATTGTCATTCTCTCTCTCTCTCTCTCTCTCTCTCTCTCTCTCTCTTTTACTTCATGGTGCATGCAGACCCCCTCAGGGCCTTACGTTATTTTCCCCCCCAGTGCCATACCAGTTTATTCATCTGCTGGTAACCCCATAAAACCCGATCGAAGGGAGACATAGTCACTATTAATATATCCCATTCAGATTAATGTAAGATCCATAGTAGTATTTCGTACTACCTGTTGACAATTGATTTATCTTAGGAGAGAGCCCCCGTACTAAAAGAGGCAGAAGGTATATTACTAATTTTTGCTTTGTATTATTATTATTATTGTTATTACTATTACTATTATTATTATTATTATTATTATTATTATTATTATTAGACCGCTTAATGAACTTATGACAGTCTTCTCTGGCTACAATACGAATGATCCACCTGTCTATCAATCACTCAGTTCATCTAGCTATGTATCTATTTATCTATCTATCTAATCACAGCTTTCATATTTGCAGTGGATATGGTGCATGATGAGACACTGCAAACAATATATATAATACATAGATCAACTGAGCGCAAGGGTAGTGTGATAACCCCAGGAAATTATTACGGAGTCAGGCGGTAATGACACCAATTAAAACCAACCCCGCAGTCACACGGAGGCAGCCCATGACCCCCTCCCCCCTCACCCTTACCTAAATGATCAAGTCACCCCTCCACTATCCACTCTACACTGCTCCATCCTCCACCACTCCACCCTAAACCACTCCATTCCAGCTATCCACTATTTGACCCCTCCACTCTCAAGTCCACATCCATCCCCCATTCCATCCCTCCACCACTTGACGTTTCCACTCTACACCCCTCCACTCCTCACCCCTCTACCCCCTCCACCCCTCCACCAGCTGACCCTTGCACCAATCAACCCCTCCAGCACTTAACCCCTCCACCCTCCACCTCTTAACCCCTCCACCCTCCACCCTCACTTCCCTTCCACTCCACCTCCCTCCTGAGTAATGACTGTGTAATGAAGGAACACTCCCATGGAAATAATTGGGCCAGGAATCCCGCCCCTTGCCTTGTTAATATGTAAATTGTAATGGCCATGCTTATACAGACATCAATTGCCTTTTTCTTGTTGGGGTGCAGCAAATCATGACGCTTTCTTTATTAATTCTTCTGCTGATCCGAAAAAAATGTTGTTATTTATTCATATTCATATTCATATTATTATTGTTGTTGTTGTTGTTGTTGTTATTGTTGCTGTTGCATGGACTTGGGTCTTCTTGTTAGGGAACAAAAATTGTTGCGTTCTTTCTAAATGTTCTTACTTGCACTTAAAGAATGTTATTTGTGCTCAGTTTTAATTCTTCTTCTATTTTTTCTTCTACTTCTTTCTCTCTTCTTCCCCTTCCTCCTCCTCCTCCTCCTCCTCCTCCTCCTTCTTCTTCTTCTTCTTCTTCTTCTCCTCTTCCTTCTCCACCTCTTCCTCCTCTTCCTTCTTCTTATTCTTGATTAAAAAAAAAAAAAGCTTATTAAATACGTAATTCAGCCAAGTGTCAAAACTTCTACCATTAATTCGCAAAATAATGGTGCTGCTGATATTCCCATGATTTTATTTCTTCTTGCTAAGGAGGGCAATGCAGGAGTTTATACAAATTCCTGTGGAACACCAGGAAACCATTTACTACGCTGGGTGGTAACCATATAACCATATTTTGGCGCCTGGTGGTTTAGTGGGTAATTATTGCACTCCAATCGGATTGAGCCGATGAAGGTTTATATCCAAGGGGTGGTTGGGGTTGACTGCTTATGTAATGCCACTCAGGGATGAGTGAGGCTGGTCACTCTCATCTTAAATGTCGAGACCAACTGCCTAGCTCCGGGCTCCTACGCTCCTCATGGGGCAATGTAGGATTGGATGATGATGATGATGGATTAATATTATCGACTCATGAACTTACTCCTTCTTGTGACTCAGCAAATATTATGAACTTTTTGTGAACATGTAAAGCTGATTGACTATTTTCATACCATACGTGAAGGAGCTTAAAAATCTATTAATATGTAAACTTTCCCATAATGGGCCTGCATAATCTTACTTCTTGATAGTGACCAAGATTTCCTAATATTGCCTGAAATATTAATTTTCGCTATAGGTATGTAAAATTGTAAAAAATAATAATAATAATAATATCCACACGTTACCCAATTAGCGAGCAAACAATCTTCCTTTATGAGCAAATATTATATTTTATGAGCAAATATTATTGTTTTATTTACACACAAACATAAAGGACGTTTGCATTTATACGTGAAATAAATCTGAAATAATCCCTTCATAGCTATATCTTTTGTGATCAGGAATTTGTCAGTATTTTAGTGATATACAAAACAGTGTGAACATTTCCACATAATACCTAAAATATGAAAAAAAGTCAGCAATATAAACATGAATTCCATATACACGAAAAAAAAAAAAAATCCAATTACCGGGTCAAATTACTGTAACTCCGCCCGTGCATTCTCTCTCTCTCTCTCTCTCTCTCTCTCCTGTCGATCCAAGCAGCCCTTCCCCACGTTATCTTCCATTTCAATCTTTTCCTACTGTTCTTGATCTTATAATCGTATCCTAAGTGGCTTTCAAGATTTCGCAACACTTTTTCTACAGCGATTTATTCAGCACATTACACCTCGGTACCAATTCTTATAATATTATTGCACATTATGTCGGGATTATAAGAACATAAAAACCATACGAGAGACGATGTAATATGCAAAAATAAACCGCTATGGAAAACGTGTAACGAAGCTTTTTATGCGACCTAGATTACAGTGACCTCTCTTCCTAGTTCCGTGATTTATTTTTGTTCCTATCAAGCGATTTTACTGGGATTGGGAGCGTCATCTATACTCTTTTTGTTTTAACTTGGCCTAAAACTGCCATCTCTCCATAATGAAAGCTAAGTTTGTTGCACCAGATTAGCACCTGCTTATGCTGATAGTCACGAAGAAGTGCTACGAAAAGGTGCTGCGTGAAATAAGCTACAAAAGGCATAAAATCTGGGCCAAGTTAAGGTAAAATGAGTATAGTATTAAAGGAATTGATGAAAGCTTTATCTAACCCCTCCGTCTGATAAGTCTCTCCTCGCAGAATAAAATCGTCTGAAGGTTGCAAATAATTAAATAAATAGATAAACAAATTAACATAAATAAATAAATAAACTGATAGACAGATAGATAGACAGACAGACTGATAGATAAATAAATAAATAAAACGTACGACACCAGATTCAAAAGATTAATAGCATCCTTTAAGGTTGATAAGAGTAAAATCGTCTTGTCTTGGAAGAAAATAAATCGTCTGGAGGCAGCAAATCTTAAAAAAAATATATCTTCCTGAAAAACTAAAGGGAGACTGAATTTAACTTTATTTTTTTACACAAGAAATCTATCCAAATTATAGTCGACTAGAGATACCACGAATAAATTTTAAAAGATATTAAAAAGATACTTAACTGGAGGGGTAACGAGGACTGCATATTATTTTCCTTTTTTTAAATTAAGATATATTTCGCAGCTAAAAATAAACTCGTCTTGAAGTGAAAATAATGAAATAAAAAGGAACTATGGCGGACCAGGCAATATTCCGCTTTATAATGCGTGTCTTGGTATTAATATGCTAATTCTGACGCTCCTTCTCACACGACGCTCAAAAATCCAGCTTAATATTACGTAATCAACCTCTCTCTCTCTCTCTCTCTCTCTCTCTCTCTCTCTCTCTCTCTCTCTCTCATTATGAATCAAAACATTCATGACTACGCGATGAGTGAGTGCAGGATGTGAATATTAAGGGACACACACACACACACACACACACACACACACACACACACACACACACACAGTAATTTTCTTCTGCGACATGATTACAAGTGGAATGAGTGGGTGAAATTGAGAAAAACATATTGTGGTTTAGAAGAAAGAGGAGGAGGAGGAGGAGGAGGGAATGAAAGGAGGGGAGAGAGAGAAGGAGAATAATGAGACGATAACGTGGAGGAGGAGGAGGAGGAGGAGAAGGAGGAGAAGGAGGAGGAGGAGAAGGAGGAGAAGGAGGAGGAGGAGGAGGAGGGGAGGAGGAGGAGGAGAAAAAAATAGGAAAAGACAAGCAAAAGAACGGAAGAAGAAGAGAGAAAATAATGACGATGAGGAGTATAAAGAAAAGAAAAATGAGAGAACACGAAGAGGAACAATGGAGAAGGAAAGGTCAAGACGTATACCAAAGTTCATTTCTTGGTAGGGATAAATCTGGTGTTCCTGCAATCCGACTCTGCGTGATATTTCCTCTGTTATTATCTTACGGCATTATTAACGTCCACACTGTCATGAAGCCTTGTTTACTTTATCTTTGCTATCACTTGGGGATCTTACTCAGCTTAAGGGAATCTGCCCGTAATGAGAGGGTTGGTAATATTATCCACTATTCCCCCTCAGGATAATGACGTCTTTTATCTATGACTGTCTTCTACGTTCTGTTTTTCTCTCACTGCCTATGACCTCCAGGATTAGAAATGTGTCCAGGTATCTCGAAATCAATGGCGTTTTATTCTGGCTTCCTCTTTCTTGACCTCCCCCCCCCTCTCTCTCTCTCTCTCTCTCTTCGGGACAAGTTTGACAAATTTCCATATTTAAATTCCTTGTTTTTGCCTTGAAAACAAACAAACAAAAAATCTGCACCTGGCTCACAGCAAGTTCAGATCACAAATGTCCCTCAAAATGAAACCCACATTATATGAAAATTGCAGAATAAACCTAACCCAAGTTACCACCACATGATATTGAGCTGGGCCGGAATTTATCAAAGTTCCTAAGCCCATTTGACCACTCGTAAGTTCTTATTAGTGTTCATAAACTTGCGAGAAATCTTAGGAACTATTTATGAAGCCTCACAAGCGCTATCACTTTTCACAGCTCGGGGGCTTAGTTGGCAGTGGTGGGTGGCTGGCACAAGGATTACGAATTTTTCACATGCGCTCGAGGAAGCAAGATGGCCGACCAACAACAACTTCGAATCCGTCATCCGTGCTATTTACTCCCTCGCTGAGATGTTGATGTGTAGGATGATGGTAAACGCAAGAAAGGTGTAGAGAGGATCGTGCTGACCTCGTTCATGTGACATAATTCCAGAGTGAATGACAACCGCACGAGTGGAATCAAGCTGTAATTGCAGATATAAAAGTTACATGAGTGCAGTGTGATGACAGCATCGCATTCGCTTGCATTAATGAACTGCCGCAAATACTGTTCATGTATGTACACATATGTAGTGTATTTCCCAAGTGAGTGAGTCAAGGAGTGAATGAGTGATGTGAGGTGCAGCAACGCAAGTCTCTCAAGACCCGGAAGAGCCTCACCGCCTTTCAAGGATTAAATTATACTTTCTCCTCTAGCACCAAAGCCGCCAATGAATATGTTATCTTTATCTATTTCAAACATTTTTTTTCTTTTCACAAACTACAGTACTTGAAATTTGTATTACAAAAAAAAATATATATATATATATTAGATTCTCTCCCAACTGTCGCAAAGGTGCTTCAAAAATAGACCAAAGGGACGAAAACAGCATTTTTTTTGTTTTTAACAAGGTCGAATAGTTGTCGAAATATCGATTGTAGGTTACGCTATGCATATCAATATGTTAATCTGTCTTTATAATTCAATAGTTCTGCAAAGCTGCAGTCAGACAAGGCGAATTGGCAAAACACTTTTGTTAAATAGGAATGTTCCTATTCACAGTGGTGAAATTCTCTGAAAGAGTGGATAGATACTTCCTAGGAACTTATCACAGCTGTCAGTGTTTCAGGGATATGTGAATGCATTCTTGTGAAAAATCAAAGGAACTCTGATAAACTCGGGCCCTTATCCCTACCTTAACCCTTTCACTACCATGGCTTCTTGCTACGTCCAGAACATTTACTAAGATTAGGAGAGACTAACTGGAGAGATAAAATATAGCCTTTGTTATCTCCGCAAATACGAGACGTCTTTCAAAGGTTTAATTAACCTTCAGGTGATGGCAAAAAGGAACTGACAGCTACGTCCAAAGGCTGAGGTGGTTGTAAGAAAAGGTGCAGAAAGAAGCAAGGCCAAGATATCATAAAATATACTCTATTTACTTCAGCTTGGCGTAAGACTGCCACACCCAGATGTCCAGTGCTGAGATGTAGCTACGGATAAAGAGCACAATACGATGGTAGTCACGAAGAAGTGCTATGGGAAGGACGCAGAGCCGTAGCATTATCTTACAACTCACTGAACTAAGGAAATAGGAAAATGAGCGACAAAAGGAGGAAAGTCTGCTCCAGCTTAACGTGAACGAGCTATATTACGAAGGTGAGCTCAGATTTAATCCACTCTTAACCTGGGAGTGTTGAGCGAGAGAGGATGGGGCTTAGGAGAGAGGTAGGGTGCTTGGAAGATGGGTTTTGTGTGTGTGTGTGTGTGTGTGTGTGTGTGTGTGTGTGTGTGTGTGTGTGTGTGTGTGTGTGTGTGTGTGTGTGTGTGTGGAGAAGATTGAGACACAGAGACCATACAGACATGAGAGAGAGAGAGAGTCATCACCAA
>NC_137027.1:4022649-4027649 GCF_032717465.1 Coenobita brevimanus | reverse complement strand
GGTTATACAAATTTCCCTCAGCTCCCTCCCTATCCCCGAATGGAGACTGGTGGACGACAGGAAAAGGGTTATTTCAGACCGCAGTGCACCTAAGTGAGCCTGGGGTTACAACGACAACAAACAACAACAACAACAACAACAACTACTACTACTACTACTACTACTGCTACTACTACTACCACCACCATTACTGCTATTACTGTAACTTTTTTTTTAATTCTGATCTCTCCACCATGTTCAGTTGTAACGAGAAATTAAGTCTAAAAGATGATGCTAATCAGGAAGAAGTGCAATGAGAAAGATGTAGAGCCGCAGCATCTTTTTCTCTGGCACTGAGCAACGTGAAGTAAGTTGCAAAAGGATGAAAATCTGGACCAAGTTAAGGCGAAAGAAGTAAAGAAAAACTCAGGGAGACGTCTTCAAAGGTAAAGTGACAGGTGAAAAAAATCAAAGGGAGAAAATTCTGTGGCCTCGTAATAGAACAAAAGATCACGAAAATGTCAGAGAATGTCATGATATATCTGGAAAGGGCAGACAAATATAAGCACCCTTAAATTTTCAAAGTTAAACAACGTCTACGTGAGAAATATGTAAAGACTTAAAAGGATGAAATAACTAAGAAATAACCAACAGGAAAGTCGATAAACAGAAGGAAATGTCAGAAAAATTACCAGGGTATTCATAAGGGGTAAAAGAAAAAAAAAAATAAGTACACGTAGGTCACAGAAGATTCCATCCATAAATCATCCAGTCACTGTTTTTTCATTAGGAACGTAGGAGCCAGAAGACAGGCCATTCATTTCCGACAGTCAAGGCAAGGGTGATCAGCCTAATTTACCCCTGAGTAGCAATATGTGAGCCAAGCATTCCTCGGACGTAAACCCTTTCAATAAGCTCAGTTCGGTTGAAGTGCCTTAACCCACTAAACCACCAGGCATCATTTGGTTTATAAGATTACCACCCAGCATGGTAAATAGTCACAGTGTCTACAAGAAACCATTTGAGTGAGTGAATGATGGGCGCCCTACCAACCACACCAAAAACAATGAAGGGAAAATGGTCAAATAAATGAACAATAGCAAATAGAAAGGGTAATTTAAGGTCAGGGGGCGGGGGTCAAGGGGCGGGGGTGAGGGGGGTTAAAAAGAAAGGCCAGTAAAACCCCTAAACGAGCCAGGGAAACGACACCGTAAACTTGGATAGAGTTTAATGCACATTCGTCCCGCCTCACTAACTCGCCAACCCATCTCTCCACAAATTCGGCCCACCTGGCGAATTCGGTAAAGGAGCTTTTTTGTGCAAGTGTGTGTGTGTGTGTGTGTGTAAGAGAGAGAGAGAGAGAGAGAGAGAGAGAGAGAGAGAGTGTGTGTGTGTGTGTGCGTGTGTGTGTGTCCCTTTGGGCTTCTCTGCGTTTTTCTCGTATTTTTGAAACAGGTGATAAATCCTTGTTTGCTTTATTGTTTGTTTGTTTGCTTTTTTATTGGCCCACATACTTTTGATTCAACCTGAAAATTGGACGAGTCTTTTTAATTTTTGTAGTTCATATCCATTTTATTTCTCAATGTATCTTTTTGACTCTTTATTTCCTTGTTTCTCTTCCGTTTAGAATATTCCATTTTCTCTCATATTTTTATTTCTTTTCCTACATCCATTAATTTATATTTTCTGTCCTCTTATATTTCTCGTTTTTCATATTCTTATTCTTTCTCAGTCAATATCCATTTTCTATACATTTTCTTTCTGTCATCTTCCTCAGTTTTCTTTTCTTCAACAATGTTATAAATGGGTAACTTTCCTCCAGTCATCCTATCTCTCTCTCTCTCTCTCTCTCTCTCCCGATTCGGTCCTCCTCCTCAGCATTTCGCTCCTACAAACACGGTTCATCGACCCACTTCACTTTTGACGGTACTACGTGGGAGAGTTCGGATCAACTTTGGTAATCAGATGCAGGGAGTGTTGTTGCAGAAGTTAGAGGATTGGAATGATGGGTGATTGTAGTGGTAGTGAAAATGGTGGTGATGGTGGTGAGTGTAGTGATGTTGTTATTGATGGTGGTGGTGGTGGTGATGGTGACTGTGGTTGCTGTGATTGTGGTAGCAGTGGTAGTGGCAGTGGTTGTGGTTGTGGTGATGCTCTTGTAGATATAATGGTGGTAGTGGTAGAGAAAGATGTAGTGGTGGCTGCATCTGAGTGTTGGTAGTAACGATGGTGGTGATGGTGGTAGTGGCAATAAAGAACTTGTAGGTAAAGGAGTCTGAATGTTGGTAGTAAAGATTGGAGTGATGGTGGTGGTGTTAGTGGTAGCGGTGATGCGGGGTGTAGTGGTAGGAGTTACTGTTATTAATGCTATAGTGGTAATGGACGCTGAGTGCTGGTAGTATGTAGCCTCTCTCTCTCTCTCTCTCTCTCCCTGTTGGCTCCCCCCTTCAGCTATTTTTATGCCTGGCTCGGCTCTACGTGTACGCTATTGTTGTCTGCCTCTCTACCTGCCTCACACAATCACTTCCTGTCTGCCTGTCTGCCTGCCAACCTGTCTGTCTCTTTCTGCTTGCCTGTCTGCCTCCCTGCTTACCTCCTTTCCAGCCTTCCTGTTTCTCCCTGCCTATCTATCTACCTACCTACCTACCTACCTCAATGCTTTCTCCTTTCCCTTCTTTCCTATCTCTTTCTTGTTTGTCGACCTATCTACTTCTATTCCTGCCTGTCTGCATGCTTCCCTCCCTCCCTCCTTACCTACCTATCTTCCCTCTTACCTACCTACCTCCATGCCATTCTCCCTGCCTCCCTCCCCCATCCTTACCCACCTACCTCCCTGTCTCTCTTCCTGCCTCCCGCCTTCCCTCCCTCCCACTTTCCTACCTCGCTCCCACTTACCTACCTCCATGCCTTCCTCCCTCCTTACCTACCTCCCTAATTACCTACCTCCTCCCTACCTCCCTGCTTTCCTCCCTACCGTGTTTGTCCACCCACGACCCCACTCCTGCCTCTCACATATGCTTTCTCGATATTTCCTTTGTTCTTTCTTTGTTATCCCGTTTTACTTTGTCTCTTGTTTTTCTCATTTATTTTCTTTGATATTTTCTTGTTGACTCGCTTTGTTATACCTTGTCTTCCTTTGTTACTTTTCTTTGTCTCTCTTTGTTCCTGTTCTTCTTTGTTCTCGTAAATAATATTCTTTGTCTATGTTACTTTGTTTTTCTTCGTCCTTATCGTATGTTTTCTTTGACTTTGCTAGCACCTGTTCTTCTTTGCCTTTCTTTGTTACTTTCTTGCTTTATATTTTGTTGTTATTTGCTTTTCTTTATCTTTGTTTCACTGCTTTTTTTCTTTACTCATTATATCTGTCTTTATTTCTCTCTTTAATTTGGCTTTCTTTATTTTTCCTCTCTCCTTTTTGTTTATCTCTGTTTCTTTGTTACCTGCCCTTGATCTTTGTTATCATTTGTTTATTATTTTCCTCTGTCTCTCTTTTGTTATTAATTTTCTTTGTCACGGTAGCTTTCTTTGTTTCTCTTTGTCATCATAAGCTTTTCTTTGCTCTCTGTCAATTTGTGTTTCTTTCTCGCGTCCTTAATACTTGCTTCCCTGACTCCCTTTGCACTGTCTAGGTGTATACAATTTATCGATCTGCCCTTTATCTACTACTGCTTCGTCTATTTCTCTATCTACCTGTCTTTGTCTCTTCCCTCCATTATCTCTATTATCTTTCTGTCTGTCACTCGACCTACTACCCACCCTTCTGTCCTATATATGTGCTTCTCTCCTTTTTCCCTGATCACCTGCCTGCCTACCTGTCTTATTTTTCATATAACTTGTTTGAATATAATTGTTTTCCATTTTCTTGTTCACTGTATCTGTCTGTCTGCTCACATTCTGTCTGTTTGTCTGGCTGTCTGCACGCTATGTCACTGTCTGTCTGCCTGCTTTCTGTCTTGTCTACCAATCTGTCTGCCTGTCTGTTAACATTCTATCTGCTGGCCTTCTTGTCTGACGTCTGTCTTTCTGTTTAACATCTGTATGACTTTCTGCCCTGTTTTCTGTCACTGTGTCTGTCGGCCTGCTGACTGCCAACTTGCTCTTCCTGCTTACTCGAGACCCAACAAGCCAGCTCCAAAATAAGACAGTAACTGGCCAATTAGGCAAGCGATTATATTGTAATGTTGGTGAGGGGAAACACGAGGGGAGCGAGAAGTGAGGGAGGGTGAAGATGGGGTGGGAGAAGAAGGTACAGCAGGAACAACGTGGGAGAAGGGAGGATGATGATTGAGAGAGGGGGGGAAGAGAAGGATGATAGTAAGGCAGGATGAGGATGAGGAATGAGAAAGGGAGAGGAATGTGGCCAGGAGAGTATGGAGAAAGGTAGGATGGGGAAAGGGGAGGGAGAGAAATGATATTTGGAGTGGAAGACAAGAAGGGGAGGGGCATAAAAAAGAAAGGAGAATGGGGAAAGAGGAGATAAAGAAATGGAGAGGATGTAAAAAAGAGTGAGGACGGGAGAAAGACAAATCAAGGAAAAAAAAAAAGTACAGAGAAAAGGAAGAGGATAGGTGAGAAGGTGGGGTGAGGGAGGGATTGTTGCTGTTCCTTTCACCCCAGGCTCATCTGAAAAGTGAACACGGTAGACTGCAGGCTTAATTTCCCCTTTCCATGCAGTACACCATCCTCCATTCAGAGGGAAGTGGTTGAGATACGTTTACATATACAGATAGTGGATCCGGCAGGTTATATCGGTGCCACCACATGAAGGAGTCCCTATCTACCTCTGTGGATGGGGAAGAAGAAGGGGCACAGGGAGGAGTAAGAGGAGGGAGGGGGAGAGGAAAATGAGGGCAGAAGTGGAGCGAGAGAGGAGAGGTGAGAAAGCTGGGGGAGGGGACTGATCCAGGAATACGTGGGGAGGGGAGGGCTGTAAAAAGTAGGTTATAATGTTAAGTGCTGCTTCCTTGTGGTTAAGTGTGTGTGTGTGTGTGTGTGTGTGTGTGTGTGTGTGTGTGTGTGTG
>NC_137027.1:4005149-4017649 GCF_032717465.1 Coenobita brevimanus | reverse complement strand
GTTCATAATTTCTTGTTTGGTTATTGCTGTTATTGCAGTATTTCGTAAACTCTTTTGTTCGTGTCTGTTAGTGCTGATCTAGTTAAAATGTCCGACTGTTTTGCTGCTATTGTTATGCTTCGTTTATTATTTTGTATATATTTTTGCATATTTTTTGGTATACATTAAAGAGCAATTGCAAACACACACACACGAGAGAGAGAGAGAGAGAGAGAGAGAGAGAGAGAATGATATATGAGCCCACTACATAACTATTACAACAACAGCCTTTCTTTTTTGCCTTTATCTAGCCCTTTCCTTTACTTCCTCTCCTTCTTTTCCTTCTGTCTCCTTCCATTCCTTCTTTCCCAATCTCATTCCTACATTATTTCTTTTCATTCTTCCTTCTTTCCCCTGTCTCTCTTTTCCTCCCTCCTTCCTTCTTCTTTCTCTTCATTTCTTCCCTTCCTTCTTCCCATTCTCTATCTTGCATTTTTTCTTTTCTTCTTTCCTTCCTTCCTTCTTTCTCCAGTTTCTTATTATTTTCTCCTTTTTTTCCTTCCTCTGTCTCTGTTCTCTCCTTTCTTACTTTTTCTTCTCTTTCCCCTTCCTTTTTCTTTCTTTACTTCTCCATATCCTTTCTTCCTTCCCCCTTCATTCCTCCCGCCCTTCCTTCCTTCGTTTCATCTTCCTCTCCCTCGTTCCCCTTTTTCTTACATTCGTTTCTCTTCCACCTCCCCTCTTTCCTTCCTTCTTCCTCCACCTTTCCTCTTTCCTTCCTTCCCCCTCCACCCTTTCTCTTCCCCTCCTTCCTTCCTTCCTTCTCCCTCCATCTTTCCTCTTTCCTTCCTTCCGCCTTCATTTTTCCTCTTTTCTTCCTTTCCCTTTCATTTTTCCTCACACTTTCCTTCCTCCCTCCATTTTTCCTCTTTCCTTCCATCCCCATCTTTCCTCGCCTTTCTTCCCCTTTCATCTTTCCTCTTCCCTTCCTTCCCCTTCCATCCTTCCTCATCCCTTGCTTCCCTTTTCATCTTCCCTTCTTCCCTCTTTCCTTCCTTCTCCCTCCATCATTACTCCTTCTTTCCTTCCTTCCTTCCTTCCCCTCCTTCACTTCTTAATTGAAATACACAAAATAAAATAATCGAAGGGGTTAACACTTCCTCTGTCCATGTTTCTTATCTCTTTTCTTTCCCTCCTGTTAACTCTCTCTCTCTCTCTCTCTCTCTCTCTCTCTCATGCCCCTTTTCTTTTCTTTTACATAAAGTTCTTTCCACGTTACCCTAACCTTTTCTCTCTTCCTCTCTCCACCCCTCCATTTCTTATTCCCCCCTCCCCCTCTCCCCCTCCTCTCTCCTCCCCTCCCCCTCCCCCTCCCTCGTTTTCAGGTAGACACAATTTTCTCTCTACTACGACAGGTCACGCATAACGGTGGGACGAAGGGGGACAGGGAGGGGAAGGAGGAGAGAGTAGAAGAAGAGGAGAGGGGAAAGGAAGAAGAAAGGAGAAGAGAAGACAGGGAGGAGAAAGGGAGGGAAGGGGAAATGTAAAGTGGACGAGAGGCAGGGTGAATGAGGAGAGAGAAGAGGAAGGGTGGGGGTGGAAGGAAGAAGATTAAAGGAGAAAAGAAGACAGGGAAGAGAGGAGAGGAAGTAAAAAGAGTGGATGAGAGGAAGGCGAAGGAAGAGAGGGAAGAGGAGAGGGGAGGGAAGGAAGAAGAAAGACAGGGAAGAGAGAGAAGGGAGAGCAGATGAAAGAAAGTGGAAGGGAGGAACGTAGGGAAGGAGGAAGACAGAAAGAGGATAGGGAGTAAGAGGCGACGAATGATAGGGAAAATGAGAGGCAGGGAAGGGGTGGAGGAAGGAGAGAGAATGGAATGAAGTAGGGACTCAAAGGGAGGAAAGGGAGAGGACAAAGACACACGAGAGGAGAAATGAAAGAGAAAGGGAGCGAGGAGCAAGAGAGAGCCAGAGAAGAAAAGGGTAGATTTGTATACACCCAAATAGATAAACAGATAACCAGATAGTAGATGAACAGAGATAGACAGAAAGACAGACAGACAGACAGACAGACTGATAGACTGATGGACTGATTGAAAGATTGATGGACAGACAGACAGACAGACAAACAAACAGACAGATAAGCAGAGTATCGTCCTAAAAACCTATCCTCATCCCCAATCTCTTTACCTTCAACTATCAACCCTAATGGAGCCCCCCAGAAAAATTCAGTAAGTTTTTATATACAGGAAAAGAATACAGAATATAAAAGGCTAAAGGGGATTTCTCGTTTCATTTTATATTTTCTTTGTCGCTTGGGAAAATATTGGAAGAGGACCGTTTTCTTTTTCTATATGGACACACACACACACACACACACACACACACACACACACACACACACACACACACACACACACACACACACACACAGCAAAAAATAAAGTCAACATGCATCCCACGCACACTCCACTTTTTAAAAATTATTCTTTCCATATTTTCTGGCTCCCGGTTTTCTGACAACAACGGTAAAAGCGAATTAGGATTAAGCTTAGCGGATTAAGTCGACGTGGGACAAGTAAAGCTGGGGCGGATTAAGCTGGAACAGGGAAAGCTTAGACTAAGTTAAATTACGTCAGATTTAAGTATGAAATTATAGGATTAGATTAGCTGATTAAAATTTGCCCATATTGTGTTTACTTTTACCTGACAAGGCTCCCTAACCCCCTTCTGGCTAGGTTGATGGCCAAATATTGTTAGAATGACTGGTTTTACTAGTAACTAAGGAGATTTATTCCTTACCGTATTACAATGCCTCAATGAATTTCACGCAAAAACAACTTAGTATTATGCTGTTTGAGTTTTTCAGTTCCATTAAGTGTAAACAAACTAAATATAGCCCCTATAATAATAATAATAATAATAATAATAATAATAATAATAACGATAACAAAATGAAGTGTGCTAGTATAGTTCATTCACTTCAACCTGGCAGAGGCTGTCATTCTTTTTTTTTTCCAGAATACTTACCGTACCTCAGTGGCAGAATAAGACAAAACCAAGACCCCGCATCACTTCCACAGCCCTTCTTCGTGACTAGCACCATCTTCTATTGTTAATCCCCTGTCATAGCTTAGTATTCAAGGTGGAGAGATGGCAATTTTACGCCTAGTTAAAGTGAACAGAGTATAGCACTGGCATAGGGGATGGTGGCTGGGACTCAGGGAACGTACTGACTATTCTACACCAAAATCGGATCCATAGAAAGAAAAAAAAACAGATATAAATTAGAGTAGATTAGGTTAAGTTAAATATATAAGAATAAGATTAGGCTGGGTTACGTTTGTTTAGTAAAGGTAAGAGAGGGAAAATAAAGGAATAGGTGATTAAAATGAGAACCAGCGAAGAAAAGTGAAAAATGACGATGAAAAAGAGGACATGAATAAGAAAAACCAAATTCCATCGTTCACCTGACTCACGTGGAAGAATGAAAGGGTGATAATCTCGTGAAAAACTGGTGAAAATCGGTCCCTTTGAGCACATGTGTAGCTATCCTTAACAATTACCATAGAGAGAGAGAGAGAGAGAGAGAGAGAGAATCAGTACTGAGGGTTCCTTGTCTAAATGAAGGGAGGAAGAGGGAAGAGAGGAGAAGGAAGGAAAGATTAAATATGGCGAAAAGAAAGGAAAAGGAAGAAATAAAAAGAAAAGAATAAGGGGGAGGGAGAGAGAGAACTGGGAAAAGAGAGGGAAAGGATAGGAGAGGAGGAGGAAGAGGACGAGGAGGAGGAGGAGGAGGAGGAGAAGACCAAAAAAAAAGGGGGAGGGAGAAAGAAGCAGACGGAGAAGAGAAGAAAAGAGAAAGACAGGGAGAAAGAGAAAGGAGAAGAGGGGAAAGAGGAGAGAAAGCAACGATGACGTGGAGCGGTAAGAGGAAAAACAAAGAGGAAAAAGTAAGAGAAAGACAGGGAGAAAGAGGAAGAGAAAGAACACGAGGAGAAAGAGGAGAGAAAACAATGAGGACGGGAGAGCGGTAAGAAAAAGAAAGAGAAAAAAGTAAGTTACACAGACAATACAGCTAAGGGAGACCTACTGTCCTTTTTACGAGGTTGTCTGCCTGGCTAAATTTGATAGGCTAAAGATCTGACCTACATGTGTGTGTGTGTGTGTGTGTGTGTGTGTGTGTGAGAGAGAGAGAGAGAGAGAGAGAGAAAGAGAGAGAGAGAGAGAGAGAAGGTCTGTGGGAGTAAAGTACATGACGGCTCTCCCCCACCCCCCACTCCCACCTTCTCTCGTCTCCCCTTTTCCCTTTAAGTCCTTCATCTCCTTATTCATTCTTCCCCCCTTCTCTCTCTCTCTCTCTCTCTCTCTCTCTCTCTCTCTCTCTCTCTCTCTCTCTCTCTCTCTCTCTCTCTCTCTCTCTCTCTCTCCTCATTCTTCTTTCTCCTCCCATCCCTGTCTCCCCTTTCCCTGCTTTTTCTCCCTAGCTTTTCTCCCTCATTCCTTTTTCCCCTCCCCTATCTCTCATTTCTCTGCCTGACCCCCTGCCTTCCCTCCCTCTTCTCATCTTTTTTATCACCTCTTTCTCTTTTCTTTCCGTCGTCTTCTGTCCTTCCTTCCTTCTTCCTTCACGCCATCTTCCCACCCAACTCCCTATCCTCTTTTCTCATCCTCTCCATCCATCTCCCTGCCTATTCTCCCTTCAACTTTCTTTTCCTTCCCTTCTCCTCTCCTTAAATTACTTCTCTCCTTTCCCCTCTCCACTGCCCCTCCTTTCCATTTTCTTACTCTTCCTTCCCCTCCTTTCCATTTTCTTACTCTTCCTTCCCCACCCTTCCTCTCCCTTCTTCTTCCCAATCCTCCTCCTCTTCCTCCTTCTCCTTCTCCTCCTCCTCGTCCTCCTCCTGCTCATCACCAACACTGTCATCAACACCATCATTCCCACTCCTCTTCCATCACCAACACCTCCTTCTCTCCTCCTCCTCCTTCTCCTCCTCCTCCTTTTTCCGCCTTAATGGATCCCTCGTTTCAACGTGTGAACTCCCTCGCTACGCTCTTAAAACTCGGTTGAAGGGACGAACGAATAGAAACTGATGTCCTCTTAATTTTCAGCTCCCTCTCTCTCTCTCTCTTTCTCTCTCTCCCTCCTATTCTTCCGTCCCTAACCTCCCCCTTTCTCCTCTCCTATCTACCTCTTTTCTTCCCTTCTTTCTCCCGTTTCCCCTTTTCCATCTTCCATATCTCTCTCCCTCCACCTCACCCATTCATTCTCTCCATTACCTCTCTCCTGTCTCCCTATTTCTTCCACTTTTCTCCATTTCCTTCCCTCTCCTATCCTCCCTCACTTCCCCCATTCTCCCCTCTCCTCACTCACTCTTCTACCTTCTTCTCCATCCTTTCCCTTTCCCTCTCCCCTTTCCTCTTTTCCCTCCCCTCTCTAAACACTTTTCTCTCCCCCTCTCCATTACTCTCCCTTTCCTCTCCTAAGTGCAAGAGGAGAGAAGGAGGAAGGAGAGGGGAGGGGAGGGGGAAAGAAGAGGGAGAGAATGGAGAGAGAGGGGGGGAGAGAAACAGAGGTACACACTATTGATCATAACACGAGTATAACCGCTCTACAGTACACTACACCACACCACTACACAACACCACCACACCACACACTACAACATCACAAAACACACTGCACATGGCTATCTCTATTACACACTGAATTATATTACACTACACTACACTACACTACACTACACTACACTACACTACATCATATTAAGCTACACTACATTTCGCTACACTTCATCTCATTACACTACACTACACAACACTTCATTATATACATTTTTCTACACTGCACTACACTATATCATAATCTAGTACACTAAGCTTCACTACACAGGTCACATCTTATCAGTCAAAACATCGTACACTATACTACACACCATCACACTCACATCACACCGAATGCCAATCTTTTATCATCGTGCCATACCATAGACATTTCAGATACTCTTCCTCTCTTTCAGACATCAAACCACACACCACACCACATCACAACACACCACAGCCATACTCTTATTAATTCACTTAGATACGCCACACCACATAACACTGTACCAGACACCACACCACACCATACCACATAACCACCACATTGTCATACTATCATTAATTCACCCAGACACACAACACCACACCACACTACCACATCACACCACACCGCACACCACACTGGTATACTGTCATTATTATACCATGGCATACCGCACTAAAACAAACACCACCACAGCACACCACCACACTGCCATAATATTAATACCTATAACTGACGCACCACACCACTTCACATCGCCCCACAACACGCCACATTATCACAAACCCACCTAGACATACCACACCACACCACACCACCGCATCACACCACACAATCATTAATTCACCTTGATATAACACACCACACCATACCACATCACACCACCACACCACACCACATCATCACACCACAACAAACTGCCACACACTCAGAAAGCCGTCAATACCTTACTCACGTCATTTTTCTTTTCTATATAGACTGCTCTCCTTTACACACCTCTATATTTTTCTCTATTCCACATTGCTTTAGGAGTCACCAGTTGCTGTCTCTATTTAATGCTCAACACACACACACACACACACACACACACACACACACACACACACACACACACACACACACACACACACACACACACACTATTCTGTCTATATCAAACCTTACACACACAACCCCCCCCTCACACACACACACACTACTGTCTATATTAAATCTTCACACACACACACACACACACACACACACACACACACACACACTATTCTGTCTACTGTATATTAAACCTTCACACACACACACACACACACACACACACACACACACACACACACACATACACACACACACACTATTCTGTCTACTGTATATTAAACCTTCACACACACACACACACACACATACACACACAAACACACACTATTCTGTCTACTGTATATTAAACCTTCACACACACACACACACACACACTGAAGATACAAGGTTCTGTCTGTAACCTACCAGCATACATCACCCTAACTAGATGCCGTATCGTTTGTTCATCTGTTCACCATGTTCCAAATACAAACAGAATAGAACAGACTGCAATTTTTGAACTTCATTTTAAGGCCATTTGCAAGGGAAAAAAAAAATATATATATTTGCATTTTTTTATTCATGGTGTCATTTACAAACAGAATGGAATTTTTTGTCACATTCTTTTTCCTCCATAAATTACCACCTACAAACAGAATATAATCTCTTCATTCATATATATATTTTTTGTCATCCTTGCTGCTACCAGACGATTTTATTAGGCACAGTTCCATGGTCGTGAGGGGGTTTGGTGAGAGCTTCATCTAACCCCCCCAGTTCCACAAGCCCTATATAAGCTGAATAAAATCGTCTGGAGATAGCAAGTATTAGACAGCAAAGCCGTCCTTGACTTAAACAGCTAAAGAATAACCACATCTGAAACCCCTACAGCCCATGAAACGCCGAGAAAATGATTGTTTGGTATTTGCCAGAAATAAAGAAAAAAAGAAAAAGAATGCCCGTGCTGACTAAAACCACCAGAATAAAAGAAAATAAAAAAAGAGGAAGAAAGTGCCAATGATGACTATCGCGAATTCTTTCACTGTTATGGCGATTTTTTTTCTTCTTCAATTTTCTTACAGCCACCTTCGGACGATTTTCTTAATATTGAAGATCTTCCATGTTAAAAGACCAGTTAGGAACAGTGTCCATGAGCCCTGTCACTGATAATAAATATATATATATATATATATATATATATATATATATATATATATATATATATATATATATATATATTGCTAAAGGAGGTCATCTCGTACTGAAGGGGTCAATGAAGTCCACAAACCGAATAGCAGATTATTTTTTTTTTCTCTCTCTCTCTCTCTCTCTCTCTCTCTCTCTCTCCTCAAAAGCATTCCTGGCTACACCATAATCATCCATCAACAAACATCAAGAAAGAAATGGAGTATATTAGCATACCTCAAGGGAAATCGGTATATGTATTCAGCGTAAGGCCTCCTAGTGCTAGACATATTTGCAGTAATATATCAGGGAATGGTAGATATCAAAGGCCTTTCATTATACTCCCAGACTCTTCAGCATACCACCTCACAAAGATATAACATTTTTCACGATATATCAAGAGGTTATCAATACACCATGATGCATTAATCCAAACTGGTATGGACATCCAGCGTATGCCCTCACAAGGCCAGAAATGTATGAAGATATATCGGATATCCAAGGGCTTTCATTAGACTACGGTATACTGCTCAGATCTGGTCCAGCCATCGAGTCTCTGTCCTCACAATGGCAGGGATATTTGCAGCGATACGTTTGTGAGCGCCAGAGTTCAGTGTAGCCTCAATACGCCGTGATCCGGAGCTGGTACACTGATGGAACCTTCACACCTGATAAACAAAAAACATGAGACCCGCGACTCAGACGGTGTTCCAGTGCCTGAGTGTTGTTGTAACCTTGTACCAGGATATTTATTTTTAAGTGTGCCTTTTGGTGGATATATATATATTTTTTTAATGACCTACTCACTGCATAGGCTTCAGGGCCCGTTTCCTGAGTCCCAGCTGTCTTACCACATATCATACACCTCCACAAGCCACCACTTCAGCGCTAACACCCACCGACCACATTCAATACATGCTAGGGCTGTCTCATTCAGGGCTGGTGTATTGGTATTAGCGGGGGTATTTTTAAGACATGTCGGTGGGTCTTTCGACTGATCAGTAAAGTCTTCTTTAAGGAAATTAAAATCTTTAAACTGTTCCCTCCTCCAGCCGGGATTCGAACCCGCGTTCACTGGGGCAGATCACCTGTCTACAGTATGTATATATGTATGCATCTGTAAATATATATGTATGTATGTATGTATGAATGTATGTATGTATGTATAATCCGTTTTGGGGAGTAATAGGGCCCGAGGGAAGGTTAGCATAGGTCACATAATTTTCTAGGTTTCACACTGACCAACTTCCTGGACACTTACTAACTTTAGTAATCCATATCCCTTCCCTTTATCATTAACCCCCCCCCTCTCAATGCCCATCTATCCTAGCCCTTGCCCTGTCTATCCCCATCCTTTCCACCCATCCCCCTCCAAGCCTTTCTCCGTTTATCTTTATCCCTCTCTGTCTATCACTGTACATCCCCATCCCTCCTTATCTATCCGTCCCTTTCCAAACCTCTCTCCGTCTATCCCTACCCCACCCTGCCCATCCTCCTGTCCACCCGTAGTAATCCTAGCCTTGAGGAGAAGTGGATGGCGCCACCGTGTCTGCTAGCCGCTTTGTTGTGTGGTTCTTGTAGCCTCTCTCTCTCTCTCTCTCTCTCTCTCTCTCTCTCTCTCATCCCACACACAACCAACCAATCAGCCTGCTCATCCCTAATCCATCAGATCATTCTCTCCCTGGCCACTTCATCTCCACCTCATCTCACCGTCACGTCGTATAGCTTCATTTCACGTCATTTCCTCTCACTCTGTCTCCCTTATCGAGCTTCACGTCACTCCTCTTCCCCTTCATCTTTTCTCACTCATCTCACTTCATGTCATTACCCCACAGTCTCACCTCACTTCACTTTATTACTGAATCTTACTGCATCTCCCCATCTCAGTTCACCTTATCTCACCTTACTATACCTCACTTCACTTCCGCTTGCCCACTAGCATCCCTTGTCTCACGTCACTCATTTCGGCTCATCTCAACAAAAATCTAGTACTCTTAATCTCATCTTAACTCATATCAGCGTATTTATATCTACATCTTAACCTCACCTCAACTTCTTCTTACTTTACTTCACCTCACTTCACCTAATCTTACTTCATCTTACCTCAATTAACCTCACTTCACCTCACTTCACCTAACCTCACTTCACCTAACCTTACTTCACCTCACTTCACCCATACTTCCTTCACTTCACCTCACTTCACCCACCCTTCCATGGCTTCACCTCACTTCACCCATCCTTCCTTCACTTCACCTCACTTCGCCTCACTTCACTTCATCTCCCCTCAGCTCACCCACCTTACCTCTCCCCTTTTTAAATTTAATTACTCGCGCTATAATTTTTTGAAAGCTATCCCCTCACCCCATCTCTCTCTCTCTCTCTCTCTCTCTCTCTCTCTCTCTCTCTCTCTCTCTCTCTCTCTCTCTCTCTCTCTCGCTCTCTCTCTCTCTCTCTCCTTTCTTTTACCGCATGTCTTTCTCTTCCTATTTCTCTACTTTCGACTCTTCTCTCTTCCACTTCTCACAACTCCCCTGCCATGCCTTATCTTCCTCTCTCCTTCTCTCTCTCTCTCTCTCTCTCTCTCTCTCTCTCTCTCATCCTTTCCTCTCCCCTCCTTTCCTCTTCCTTCTCTCTTCTTTTTTCTTCCCAAAATTCTTTTCCTTCTGAAGATTCCCCATTTCTCCCATACTCTTCCCTCTCCTCCACTCTACTCCTCTTCTCCACTCTCCCCTTCCCTCTCTTCCCTTCCTTGACCCTACGCTCCCCTTCATTCCCTCCTTCCTCCTCTCTTCCTCTAACATGACCCTCCTCTTTCCTACTTCCTTCTCCTAAGTGTCCTCTCCATTTCTTCCTTGCTCTCCTCCTGCCTCATCTCCTCTTTCCTCCTCCTTTCTTCTATACTATCCTCTTTCCTCTGTTTCTTTCTCCTCAGCACCCCTTTTCGACATTCCATCCTCTTATCCCCTTTCCTCTCTTTGCTTCCTTCCTGCCTCTCTCATTCTCTCTTTTATTCCCCTCTCCGCTCTGCCATTCTCCTTTCTTGTTGTATATCGTTTTCTCACACACGTTCGTTAGATCTTTGGTAGAATCAATTGTTTCCCCAGCTTCGTCATCGGTTAACAGGCCTGTATCTGTATTTCCTTTGTACTCCTATGTACTTTTTTCCTTTCCCCTCTCTTCTCCTTTCCTCTCCCTTTCCCTTCCTCTTCCCTCCCATCCTCATGCGTATCCTTCATCTCTCCACCTTATCCCTATCCTGCACTCCTTTTTTCTACCTTTCTCTTCCCCCCTCCTGTCTTTTTTTTTTTTTTTTTTTTAGCCCCTCGTTTCCTCAATCCCTGCCGTTCCTCTCCCCTACCCCCTTATCCTACCCCCATTTTTTTTCTACCTCCCTCATCCCCCTCCTCTCCCTCTAAGCCCTCGTGTTGTATAATCTTCACTTGGACTAATTGAAAACGCTCCAACCTTAGTTTTAATCTCCCTTGCTCTCCCTCCCACCTTCCTACACCCTGCCTCATAGCTCTTTAATAATCTCTTCAGGATGGGACAAGTCTTAACTGTTCTAGTTATGCTAGGTTTAATAAGTTATAGTTGTTAGAAAATTAAATACTTTAATATGATGGCGGATTTTTCACACACACACACACACACACACACACACACACACACACATATATATATATATATATATATATATATATATATATTGCTACAACCAGGCGAAATTTTAGTGGGCTTAGAAAGGAGACCTAGTAGTTAAGAGGTAAAGTAAGGCTGCATCTAACAACCCCCCACCCCAGTTCGAAAAGTTTCCCTTTACTTAGCAAAGCTGTCTGGATGTAGCAAGAATAAACTAAGGACACGTCATTTGAGTGAAGTGATTAGGGAAGGGTGTTTTTGTAACACCAATATAAAAATACAATGAAATTCCTTCATGAATCCTGCAACTTTTTTTTTGTAAATAGCCTTTAACAATTTCTTGATTATTATATTTATCTTAAGCAGACTTTTAGAACCAGAGGTGTCAGAAGTTAGATCTATCTATCTATCTATCTATTGCCAGACGCCTCAATCCCGTTTGGGGTGGCCACAAACAAATCGCCTCCAAGTCGTCCTGTCCCCCGCCATTTCACTGCCCTGCTCCCAACTCACACCCCTCTCATATACCTCTCCACCCCATCCCTCCATCTCATCCTCGGCCTCCCCCTCCCTCTTCCCCCCTCCACCTCACTCACATACACTCTCTTCGTCAGTCTTTCACCCTCCATCCTCTCCACATGGCCAAACCACCTCAGTGTGTTCCTAATAACGCTTCCTATCACATCCACATCAACACCACAACGCTCCTTTATATCCTCATTCGTCAGCCTGTCTCTCCACGTGACTCCACAGGCTCCTCTTAAATAACTCATTTCCACTGCTCTCACTCTGACTTGTGTCCTTCCAACAATGTCCAAGCTTCACTTCCGTACGTTAGAGTTGGTATCACAATACTGTCATGTAGTAACTTTTTCACTTCCATGCTCACTTCCCTTTTTCTTATCACTGCTTTCAAAGAACCAGCAACCTTTCTTCCCTGCTGTACCCTTTCAAGCACTTCACTCTCCAAACCTCCATCCTTACTCATCACACTATCCAAGTACTTAAACGTACTCACATTTTCCAATTCCTCACCATCCCTT
>NC_137027.1:3997649-4002649 GCF_032717465.1 Coenobita brevimanus | reverse complement strand
TGAAAGGTGAGTGAGTGGGTGAGTAGGGAAGGGAGTGATGAAGGTGGTGATAGTGAACTGTGACTGTAAAAATAATGACTACACTTCATCACCATCACTATCGCCAAATACCCAACCTCTTTATACCGTTCACCACACACTTCACATATACCCACAACCACACACACCACACTACACTACGCTTCACCACTCCATATACCTTTACCACAGAGAAATACATCACACCACAACACACCACATCGCACCACACCCACACCTATGCACGACTACATCACACCATAATACACCACACACTACCACACCACACTACACCACTTAACACCTTACTACACCTCAAACTTATCACGACCACACCAACCCACCACACCACACCACAATACACACTTTTCACGACTACACCACATCACACCACACACTCTTCGCGACCACGCCACACCACACCACACCGAACCCTACCACACCTCTGCCACACCTTATAATCAATATCAGTGACCCGGCAGCAACAGTTGAGAGAGAGAGAGAGAGAGAGAGAGAGAGAGAGAGAGAGAGAGAGAGAGAGAGAGAGAGAGAGAGAGGACACGTGCAATTAATACAATATACATGGGTGGATTTAGCATACACTGATCATGGAAATACCTCACCTTCTCTCTCTCTCTCTCTCTCTCTCTCTCGTGGCACCTAAACTCAGCCCATCACCACCTTAACTACTCACATCCACCTCCATTACCTCCGTCTCTCTCTCTCTCTCTCTCTCTCTCCTATCTTATTCTCCTCCACCGCCACCCCGTCACTCCCTCCTGTCTATCACTGTCTATCTAATCTATCGCACAATCAGGCTCCCTATTCACTGTGTTTTCTCCTGCGTATCTCTTGTCTTCACGCTCTCTCTCTCTCTCTCTCTCTCCATCATTTTTCACCTTCATTTCTACTTATTGTCTTAATTTCCTTTCCCTCATAACGTTCTCTTTCTCTTCCTGTCTCATTTTTTTATCCTTCTCCTCCTCCTCCTCCTCTCCCTCTTCTTCTTCTTCTGCTCCTCCTCTTCCTTTTTTCTCTCACCTTCTTCATTTTCCTCTTTCATCCCCTTCTCTTCCTTCCCCTCCCACCGTCATACTTCTTCTCTTCCTTTTCCTCCTCTTCCTCTTATCACTCTTCCTCTTCCTCCTCCTCCTCCTCCTTCCCCTCATTCCCATTCTCTACAGCTTCCGGTTCGTGCTCATTTCGGTCCCAGCATCTGTCTCCCTCACAATATTCTGAGTTTGCATTTTCGGCCAAAACTTTGTTCGGCACGCAGACATTTTTTTTTTCTCTGACATTTTTCAGTGGTTTTTGACATCTGAGTAAATTATATATGTTTTTATTTCGTTTCTTTATTATTTATCCATTTTTTACTTATCACTTAATTCCTCTCTCCAAAAACTAGTGCTCAAAAATTAGGGATAGAGAGAATTTAGGATCTCAATTATTCAGCCTGAAATAACTGAAAACAAGAAAACTTTTGACACGTACAGGTTTAGGCAATAGAAAATGGATCACTGGCTTAACCCGGCCACACAAGAACTGGGTCATTTCTGGCTGACGGGTTACAAGAGGGGGAAAGGGGGAGTGACATCAGGTGGAGGTGTGTGAGGGTGACGTACTTCCCCACCCACCCCACTGTAACTCGTCAGACAGAAATGACCCAGTTTTTGTGCCCCTAAACTAAGGCAGCGTCCGTGGCTCTTTTATCCACACTTGTAGCAATAAGAAAACAGATGGAGGAAAACGCCACTTATCTGGGACTATTAATGGTGACTACTTACAGAACTTTCATTTCCTTCCGGGGGTTGTACAAAGAAAATGAAGAATCGTAAAGAGGAGAAATGTACTTGGATGTCCTCGGATTTCAGTGCTGGAGAGGGCCGCCTGAACCGATGTTACCGGGTGGTGGAGCTGCCCTGTTATACAAATATCCCTCACTCTTTTCCCTGTCGCCTAAAAGGAGGATGGTGGACTGAAGAAGAAAGGCAACTTTGATCTGCAGTCCACTGGGTTCACGTTCAGATAAGAAATTGATGGAGCCTGTTTCCAAACCCTTCACTACTTTAAGTCTTTCAGAAGTTAAACAGAAATCGCCAAACAGTAGAAAGAAAGAAAGAGAAAAAAGAAAAAAAAAAAGAAAAAGAAAGAGGCAAGAAAAGAAAAAGGAGCTACCTGTACTAAAATGGATGCCGATATTATGGAAATCAGGTGTACGCTTCCACAGGTAATTAAAATGGGCGTATAAGGATATATTAAAACTGTTTGGTATTCATTACATGCGTAGTACGTGAATTACCATTATTATTATTATTTTTGTGGTAGGTGGGGCGCTCACCATCCACTCACTCGATGTAGTGCTGCTCTCGGGTGTCTGCCATTTCCTCTCCTCCATCCTTCTTTCCTTTCATCCTCTTCTGTCTTTCTTTCCTTCATTCTTTCCTCGTCCTTCTGCCTACGGGTGACTTTATACTCCCTCTTCTGTCTTTCTTTCCTTCATTCTTTTCTCTTCCTTCTGCCTGTGGGTGACTCTACACTGAGTGACAAACCAAATGGTTTCCTATACATCGGGAAACCATTTACTACGCTAGCTGGTAACCATATAACCAAATTTTGGCGCCTGGTGGTTTAGTGGGTAAGTATTGCACTTCAATCGAATTGAGCCGGTGAAGGTTTATATCCAAGGGGTGCTTGGGGTTGATTGCTCATGTAATGCCACTCAGGGATGAGTGAGGCTGGTCATTCTCATTTTAAATGTCGGGACCAACTGCCTAGCCCCGGGCTCCTACGCTCCTCATGGGGCAATGTAGGATTGGATGATGGATGGATGGATGGATTACTATTATTATTATTATTATTATTATTATTATTATTATTATTATTATTATTATCCTCACCCTCCCTAGCGTGGGAAAGGGGTTCCGGATGATAGTGATGATGATGATGATGATGATGATATTAAGAAAAATTAATCCTCCCTGTCTCTCTCCTTCCCCCTTCTCTCTCTCTCTCTCTCTCTCTCTCTCGTTTGTCAGTCCTCTAATTTATACGGCTGTTAGTTCTCCCACTCTCTCTAGCTCTCTCTCTTACTTGATAGTCTTCTCTCCCGCACATGCCAATCCTCTTTCTCCCACGCTCCCATCAACCTTCTCTCTCCCTCTCTCTCTCTCTCTCTCTCTCTCTCTCTCTCTCTCGCCTTTGTCCAACACCTTCACCAATTTCCTCCTTTTTCTGTTCAGTCTCTATTTGCATTTTATTTCTGTCATTCTTGTGTAAATTTGTTTTTATTTTTATTTTCTCCCTTTGTCCTCCTAATTTTCGTTCTCCTCCTCCTCCTCCTCTTCCTCCTCCTCCTTTTCCTCCTCCTCTTCCTCCTCCTCCTCCTCCTCTTCTTCTTTTTCTTTTCCTTCTTCTTCCTGTTTATTATTATTATTATTATCATTATTATTATTATTATTATTATTATTATCATAATTATTATTATCAACATTATTATTATTACTATTATTATTATTATTATTATTATTATTATTACTACTATTCCTCCCTTCTCACCCCCTTCCCTCAATTTTCTTCGAATGCTTTGTTATTAATTTTTTAGTGACTTCATCCGGTCTTGGGCATTCTCTCTCTCTCTCTCTCTCTCTCTCTCTCTCTCTCTCTCTGTCATTAATCAAGAGGGAAGGCCGGAAGATTAAAACCCTCGCTACGTCTAGGTCCGCAGTCGCTGAGGGAGGTTGGGTGGAGGAGGAGGAGGAGGAGAGAGGAAGAATAGGGAGGAGGGGGAGAAGATGAGAAGGGGAAAGAAACAGGAAGAGCATTAGGAGGAGGAGGAGGAGGAGGAGGAGGAGGAGGAGGAGGAGGAGGAGGAGAGGGAGGGAGGTCAGAGATGTGGGAAGGAAAGAAAAAGAGAGGGAGAGGGGGAGGGGGAGAAATAGGGAGGAAGGAAAAGAAGAGAAAGCGAAGGATGGGTAGGGAAGGAGTAGGGAAAGGATTAGTGACAGGAGGGAGAAGAAGGAAGGTAAAAGAAGGGAGAGAAGGAAGAATGGAAAGCCTAATGGGGGAGGGGTAGGAGGGAATGGGTTTGGGAGGGAGGGGAGGAGCATAAATGGAGGAGGAGAAAGAGGAAAGAGGAAATTTAATGGGCAATAGAGGAGAAAATAGGGCAATAAGTGTGACTGGTTGAATGGTAATAGCCTGTACCATAATATCTCACTTGGTCTGTCTCATATTCCACATGGTCTGCCTCATAATATCCCACACAGTCTATCTCATATCCCACATGGTCTCTCATAAATAAGCCCACATAGTCTACCTCACTATTATCTCACACAGCCTACCTCATAATATCCCACAGAGTCTATCTCTTATCCCACATAGCCTGTCTCATATCCCACAGTCTATCTCATATCCCACCTGGTCTATAGCATATAACACATAGTGTATAATATTACACACAGGATACTCTATCCCATAATATCCCACATGGTCTATCTCATATCCCACACAGTCTACATCATATCCCACACAGTCTATCTCATGATATCCCATATGGTCTACCTTATAATATCCCACATAGTCTATCTAATATCCCACATAGTTTATCCCATAATATCCCACATAGTCTATCTCCTATCCCATAGATGCTCCCTCATATCCCACACAGTCTCTCTCATATCCCACATAGTCTATCTCATATCCCACACAGTCTCTCTCATATCCCACATAGTCTGTCTCATATTCCACATGGTCTATCTCATAATATTTCATTCGATATATAAGGGCAGGAGATGAGACTGCTTTAGTATAGTATATTGGAGGGTAGGCAACTAGTCCACGCCCCTGATGGCATTGGATGACTAAACGCCTGCGAAGATGGAGTGAGGTGTGGTAGGGTGCGGTGTGGTAGTGTGTGGTGTGCGGCAGGTTCAGTGGCAGTGTGCAGTTTGGTAGGGAGATGTGTGTTAGTGTGTGGTGAGGTA
>NC_137027.1:3985149-3992649 GCF_032717465.1 Coenobita brevimanus | reverse complement strand
TTTCCCGCCTAAACGTAATTATTCTGCTGGAACTATGAAACCAACGACTTCATCCCTTTCATTATCTATTTATTATCCTTCCATCACAGCTCAATGCCCGAGGGTGTTGAGAAACTGAAAATAAATCCTCTGGTGACCTATTTTCCCCCACTAAATATCAAATGTCAAAAGTGCCATCCATATTAACCAACCGGAACAATAAAACACGCGTAAATATCCCATTCTTTATCTTTCCTTTCAAGCCGAAGTCCCCAGGGTGTTGGGAGACTGAATATAAATCCCCTTGCGACCTATTTCTCCTTCCCAAACATCACCCCTTCCCTCCTTTTTTCCCTGTATCTGGTGGCATGTGGCAATGAGCCGCGTTAGGTGAGACGATGCCGTTGTTTCTCTTCCTGGCTGATACAATGTCTTCAGTTTAGACCCCCGGGCCGTGTTTAGGATATTACTGGTTCTTATTCTCTCCGTATCATTTTTTACTCTCCCTGTGTCCCTCTTTTTGCTCTCCTCTCCCTCGCTCCATGTTCCTTGCTCTTTATTCTTCTCATTTCGTCTTGCTATGTTTTTTACTCTGCCTCCCTCACTCTCTCTTTAGATTCAGGCGTTTTTTTAGGATATTTCTGAACTTTAGTCTCTCTCTCTCTCGCTCTCTCTCTCTCTCTCTCTCTCTCTCTCTCTCTCTCTCCATTACCAGTGCTGTGAGAGACTGAAATATGGAACGAGTTGTTGTCTGTGGGATCAATATGGTAAGTGGTATTAATCATTCTGGCTTATCTGATCGTCTCCCTCTCCTACCTCCACTCCACCCCACTCCACTCCACTCCAGACTACCTCATCAAACTCCACCTCACTCCATCCCACTCAGCTTTACTTCATTTTACTCTACTCCAGTCCACCCCACTCAACTCTGTTCAATTCCACCTCTTTCTGCCTCACACTGCTTCCCTCTACCTGGCTCCAGTTCCCTCCACTCAACTCCTCTCCACTCCATTCCACCCTATTCTACCCGCTTCCGTTCCATGCTACCTCTCTCTACTCCCCTCTAACTGACTGCAATCCAATCCACACACATTCTACCTCATCAAAATTCACTCCATTCCACCTCACTCTTTTTCATTCTGCCTCTCCCTACTACACCACCCTACCCAACTCTATCTTACCTCACTTCACCCTACTCAACCCTACCCCATTCCATCCTGATCTTCTTCGCCTTTTCTTAGTTGTCCTCTCTCAACTCCACCTCATCCCCTTCATCCTAGTCCACTCCACTGCACTCCATCCTACTCCACCCAAGCCCATCTCATTCCTGACCTAGTGGCCTTGTCCTCTCTTCATTCCATCCTTCCTCTCTCACTTCATTCCATTCTTGTTTCTTCTCATATGCTTCCTCCTCCCTTCCTCTGTCATATTCCAACCTTCCTTTCTCTGTTATATTCTATCCCTTCTTCTCTTTATTCCTTGCTTTCTTTTCTATATTCTATTCTCATTTTTTATACTATATTCTTCTTTCCTTCCATCATTCCATCCTTTCATCCCATCTTCATTCTATGCTTCCTTCCTCTTATATATTTCATCCATCCTCTCTTCAATCATTCCATCTTCCCTTCTTCCCGGCATTCCGATCTTCCTCCCCCTTCTTATTCCTTTCTTCCTGCTTTATAATCTTTATCCCAGCCTTCCTTCCTTGACTTACTCCATCCTTTCTTTCTTCACTCCATTCTTTTTCACTCACCTAATTTCATTCTCCCTTCCTTTCCTCATTCCATTTTCTCCTCCTCAGTGCACCCATCCTCCCTCCCTCCCTTTCTTCCTTCCTTCCACTCATTCCATCCCCTCTTTCCCTTTCTCACTCCAGCCCCTCACCCAATTTTCTTCAACACCCGGGCATCATTTCCAAAACATCGCTTCCAGTATTATAATTCCAAAACACGATTTCCGGTGTGACTATTACGCAACTCCATATACAACATTTTTATCCAAGAATAAGATTACCTGTATTTTTAGCCCATGTTTTTTTCTTCCTGTACTTCTTTCAAAACAGACCACCATTTCCCTGATTTATTTCCAACTACCTTATTTCTCAGTATTTTCATTTCTTAGTGCTTCATTTCCAGCTCATTTCCAGAATTTAACCCTCTCACTCCGATGACGCGTTTTATACTTCCTTCCAGTTACTTCCAGACGATTTTATTCAGCTTAAGGGACACATCTTGCAGTGGAGGGGTTAAAGGAGGATATATCTTAAAGTCTCTCCCTAGATGAATGAAATCGTCTGATACAAGAAAGAATAATGTGAAAAAAATACGCCAGCTTAAAAGAGTAGTTTATTTCCGAGCAATTAATTTCCGGCAATAGTTCCAGTAAATTTCCAGAACTTTATTTCCTTTATTTCTCAGGTCTTTATTTCCAGATTTTAATTTCCTCTTCTATATTTCTTACCACTTTATTTCCATACCTTAATTTCCTTTACCATAAATCTTACTACTTTATTTCCATACCTTAATTTCCTTTCCTATATTTCCTACTACTTTATTTCCATACCTTAAATTCCCTTTCTATATTTAATACTACTTTATTTCTAGACCTTAAATTCCTTTTCTATATTTCCTACTACTTTATTTCCATACCTTAATTTCCTTTACCATAAATCTTACTACTTTATTTCCATACTTTAATATCCTTTACTATATTTCCTACTACTTTATTTCCAGACCTTAATTTCCCGTGCCTTATTTCCTCTATACTTAATTTCTATGTACGGTACTTAATTTCCCGAACATAATATACTTCAATTTCAAAACCTAATACCTAGCACTTAATTTCCGGCACATTTCCATAACCTTATTTCCAGATCATCATTCCTGTTGGTTATATCTTTTTATATTATTTCCAGAACAATTTCCTTCATCTCCAACACTTATATTCCCAAGGACTAATCCCATGCACGTTGATTTCCCGGCACTTAATTACAGCACTTAATTCCCAACACTGAATTCCCAGCACTTAATTCCCAGCACTGAATTCCCAGCACTTAATTCCCAGCACTCAATTCCCATCGCAATTCCAGCACTTCATTTCCTCCCCTCCTGATGTCCACTTAGCAAGACAAAAGAACAATCAACTCGGTGCGCTTTTGTCTTTTTATCTTTTTTTTCCTCCATGTTGCAGACTCTTGCTCCGCTGCACGTAAGGCGACAAAAAAAAGAAAGAAAAAAAACAAGAAGGAAAACCAACAATGCAATTTTAACTTTTCCTCTTATTTCCTTCTGTACCTAAACATTTTTTTTTTTCGATGTCCATTCTTCCTTCCTCCAGACGATTATCTTAATTTGGAAGATTTGGAAGGGTTGGAAAAAACCTTCCCTACCCTATTCATCCCTCGCACACCATTTTCCCATTTTCCTTATCTTCCGACTCTCCTTAGTTCATAAAAATCGTCAAAAGATATCGGAGAAAAAAAAGACAGGAAAAATAAAAGCAAGTGAAAAAACAGAGAAGACAAAAGGAAAATAAAATTACCTTCTGGCTCTCCTTAGTTTATGAAAATTGCCAAAAGATATTAAAGAAAAAATAATAGACAAAAATAAAAGCGAAAAAAACATAGAAGAGAAATGGAAAATAAAAAATAATATAATCTAATAATATATAAAACTTATAACCAAAAAAATAATAACACAATTAATACCAAGAATAAATAAAAAAATACAATTAAGTCATCAGATTGAAGGAATTAATTTACTCTTGCTAGTTGAAGACGATTTTATTCAGCTCAGGAGAGATATATGAACTGGAGGGGTTAGATACAGCCTTCATTAACCTCATCACTCCAAGACTAAGCTCAAGAAAATCACATGAGAAGAGTAATAATAATGAAAAGCTCGATGGAAGAGAAGGGGTTAGTGGTGTAAAGAATGCGTGGAAGCCTGATTTGAATTTCATGAATATTCCGATTCTTCGTTTTGAAAGTCAGTCGTGTGTATGAATTAATGCCGGAGGAGGAGGAGTACCGACGCATATGTACACACACGGAAACACACACACACACACACACACACACACACACACACATACACACACGTGAAAAACAAATATAAGGCAAATGAAACACACGCGGGGTGAATGGCCGGGGGTTATACAAAGGAAAGCAAACAGCAACACACCTCACAGTCCTTTCTTGGCTGCTTGTTACAGAACAGACTACCTACGAGATCTCACTCTAAGTGCTGAAGGATAAGGACAGTAAAGCAAGAAGGCTCCCCCTTCTTCAAACCCTCCAGTTAAAAGTGGCAGGAAAAAGTGAGGACTACCGTGAGGCTTGGAAAAACTGACATGGGTTGGAACCTTGAATAGTATGGGGGAGAGATAGATAGATAGATAGATAGATGGATAGAGAGAGAGAGAGAGAGAGAGAGAGAGAGAGAGAGAGAGAGAGAGAGAGAGAGAGAAGAAAAGAGGGATGAGACAGAAAAGGAGGAGGCAAGAGAGGAGAGGAGAAACACGAGATGGGAACAAAAGGATGAGAGAAAGAGGAGAGCAGATGCGGGAGGAGGAAAGGAAAGGAAAAAGAAGAAAGAGATGCACGGAGAGAGAGAGAGAGAGAGAGAGAGAGAGAGAGAAGAAAAGAAAGCAGGGCAAAAGAGGGATGAGACACAAGAGGAGGAGGCAAGAGAGGAGAGGAGAAACATGAGATGGGAACAAAAGGATGAGAGAAAGAGGAGAGCAGATGCGGGAAGAGGAAAGGAAAGGAAAAAGAAGAAAGAAATAGAGAGAGAGAGAGAGAGAGAGAGAGAGAGAGAGAGAGAGAGAGAGAGAGAAACAGCAACAGAAGGAAATAGATTACAAGAGAAGAGAGGAGAGGGAATGAGATGAGAATGTATGAAAAGGAAAGAAAAGTAAAAAGAAAGCAGAAGAAAGTAAAAGGACCGAAGAAGAATGGAAAAAGAGATGAAAAGAAATGAAAGGGCAGAAAAGACAGAACCGGAGATGAAAGAACAGGGATACCAAAAGAAAGGAAAGTGCGGGAAAAGATGAGAGAGGCAAGCAAAGCGACGGAAAGAAAAAAAGAAAAGGAAAAGACAGGAGAGGAAAGGAAAGTAATGAAATGGAGCGACAGGACTGGACAGCAAATTAAAGGGAAGGTAAAGAAAGAAACAATGAAAAGGTAAGGAACGAAAAAAACAAAAAACAAAAGGAGAGGAAAAGTAAAGGAAAGGACGGGGACAGAGGAGAGATAAGAGAGCAATCTGATCCGAGAAGAGAGAGAGAGAGAGAGAGAGAGAGAGAGAGAGAGAGAGAGAGAAAGCAAAGGAGAGGGGGGACTCAGTAAATACCGAACCCTGTGAAGAATTGACAGGACTTCAGGTAACTCGACACATGTACCCAGCCTTCCCACTTTAGTACACTTCTCTCCACTTTCTATAGCTTCTTCTTTATCCTCTCGCATTCTCTCCACTTTCCTCTACTTCCTGTCTTCCTCTAGTATCTTCACTTGCATTTCGTTCTACTTTTCTTCACATTTTTCATCTTCTCTACATCGTTCCAATTCCCCCTCCCCCTTCTTTCACTTCTCCTAATCTCCTGCCACCTTTTTTTTTTTCCAGCTTCGTCTGCATTTCTACATCTTCCTCTACGTCACACTTCCATCCACATCCTTCCACCTTTCTCCATATTCTTCCCTCTCTCTAAATATATCTTACTGTTTATATGCATCTCTCTTCCACCTTAATCTTACGTCCCCTACATCTCCATCGTTATCTATCTCCTATCTTCCCATCTTTCTCTGTCTCCTGTCCTTCTCTTCCACCTCTCATCCACATTCTTCCACATCTCCATCTGCATCTCCACCGCAACCCTCCTGTCCTTAATGACTGCCCTAATCACCCCCTAATCACATCTGCCGCACCTTGACACTCATTAATTAGCTAATCATCTCCCTGTCACCACCACTCTTCCTCTCCCAGGGATCAGGTAAGAAGGATGGGAACAGGAATGAGGTTAGAAATAAGGTAAGAAAACTGACTAAAGAGGAGAAAATGAGAAGGAAAGATGAGAGAAAATGAGAGTACAGAATGAAGGGTAAATGAAACAGAGAGGATGAAAATGTGGAATATACACCGAGAAGAGGAAATGGGAAAGCACAGAAGCCAATGATTAGAATAAATAAGAAAAATGAAAGAATGAGAATTAGGAAAAAAAGTAAGGATAGGGATAGAGCATGGAATGAATGAGAAAATAAAAAACAAGAATATTAAAATTAAAAGAAAGAAGAAATGTAAAAAGAAAAAAGTAGAGAAAATAAAAAATATATATATGAAGAGGCAAAACGAAGCAGAGTTAAAGAAAATTGGAAACATAAAAGAAGACAGAAAGAAAAAAAGAAAGAAAAGGATAATAGATGATAATAATGAAATAAAGAATATATACAAAACGTTCTTTCTCTCGCCATGAGCTCCCATCTCTCTCCATTAGTGCAGTACTCCATGCGCACAGAGCAGTACTGAGAACATAAGTACAATATAACGAGACGCTGAACAATTACATCTGAAACAGTAGTGCCATATACGGACCCCGGCAAACTTCCTAGAGTATCATGTAAGGGTTTCACAATTGTTCGGCTAAAAAGTGATGCGATATTACAGTTCATAATTGTACAGCTACGGTCAACAGTTCCTTTATATGGCTGGGGTTTGGCCAAGCTGGCAATGATGATGAAAGAGCAGAACCAGATGAAGGATTTTTTTTTTTTTTTTCAGTCTGTCTCGAAATCACGTCAGATTTGAAACTCGTCTTGTTATTATAGTAAGTAATTGTAACTGTCAAGTGGTCTGGGTTGTCTCTTCGTTGATTCGAAATTTCAAATGTCATTCCTTTGCACTGTATTGAGTCTCCCTCAAAGGTAATCTTTCCTTTACACCGTCATGAATTTGTTTCAAAGCTTAAAGCAGCCTTACTACCTACTCAGTAATAATAAGGAGGGCTGGAATTTGGAAGCCCCATATGCCATAGTTCTTCTACGGGTTCGAAACTTTGGCAAAACCTACAGCAGTCTTGTTGAACTAATAATAAACAGTTTAAAAGTTTATTCTTCTGCTTCGGAACCCAAAACATGTGAAGCAATTATCAAGTGGTTTGGAATTTTGCTTCACTGCTTCGAAGCCCCACAAGTCTAAGGGAATTACTACCACCTCGTTTCAATATTTCAAAAACCCATACGTGTGAAGGAATTACTAAGCGTGACTACAACTGAGCTCACGTGGAGAGTGGGTCATTACGTATACATGAGGTGGGGGGGAAGTAAATAGGGGTGATTACGGTGCGTCATTTGCACGGAAGGGACGACAATTTATGTTAAGACCTGCTAAATGGGGGCGTATGTCCTCTTCACTATAAAAGGTCTTTGCTTAGTTGAAGATAAAAGTCGTCCCCCCACTGCAAGAGGTCCCCATTTAGTTGATATAATATCGGCTGGTACTAGTGAGAATAAATGAGACGCTACTGTAC
>NC_137027.1:3930149-3980149 GCF_032717465.1 Coenobita brevimanus | reverse complement strand
TTCCATTAAACCTCTTCCATCTTTATCACATTATTTCCCCGTTGTCTTTGCTCTTTATTTCATTCACTGTTCATTTTTTCCTCTCCATCTTCTGCTCTTCTCTCTTCCTTCCTTCTTTCTTTCTTTCTTTTTTTTCTTTTTTTTTGGTCCTTGCGGCAGAGTCTATCAACTTTATCCCTTCTCCGGACATTGTTTTCTCCCTCCCCCCTTTCTCTGTCTCTTCCTCGTTCTCCCTCTCTTTTCTGTTTTCCTTCCATGTTTCTCTTCCTCCAGTTTCTCCCTCTGTTCTCTGTTTTCTTTCCTTATTTCTCTTCCTCCAGTTGCTCAGTATTTATCTCCATCTCCTTTCTCCGCCTCCCCATCTCCTCACTTCCCCTCCATTTAGCATTTCAACTTTAGGCAGATATATGACCCAGATACCACCACACAGTCACATAATTCTACAAAGTTTCCTCTCTCGAAGTTAGGTGGCAGCTATAAGTCTACGGCAATCACTACCCGCGTTTCAGTTACTCGTGCTTATTCGGTTGGTAATACAGTAATTTAAGTTTATTCGTCCTATTTTTAAGTTAAACGCTGAAATATTAACAGTCACAAAACATTCCCTAGTCAGGTAAGGGCTGATAATGTACAGAAATCGCTATCCGCATTTCACTTAATCATGTTTTCTCGGTGATCATAGTCAAAATTTTATCGAAATTCCCCCTAGTGAAGGTAGGTAGGAGCCGAAAATCTAAGGACATTGCTGGTTGTATTTCATTTACCCTATCTATAAGAAATACCGGTTCTACCTCGCAGTGGCGTACAACATGGGAACATCCTGGCACATGTCCTCAAATATAATTAAACCAAAATTCTACGGACATCGCTACCCATATTTCATTTACTTGTGCCCACTCGATGCTCAATTGTGTACGCATATTCATTCTGGCTGTATATTAAGTACTGAGTTACTGTCAAACAATCATACATTCCTCCTAAACTACGCCATGACGTTACAAAGCAGCCAGAATTCTACGCTCATCGCTGTCCATGTTTCATTTACTCGTGGATTTCCCACTACAGAATGTTTAGTTGACATTTTGGGTAAACATTCATATATAAAATAATAGTGGGTTCACACGAAATAAATGTACATATGTAGTAATGAAAAGTATATTGTACTGCTATAGTGTTCAGCCTTTTGCTCACTACAGGCTATCATGCAGTGAATATTCTATTGCTTAGAGGTTGTGATGTACTAGGAGAATAAAGATGATGATGACGATTGTTATTCATTATTTCTTCTTCTACTTCTTCTTCTTCTTCTTCTTATTATTATTATTATTATTATTATTATTATTATTATTATTATCATTACTGTTATTATTATTATTATTATTATTATTATTATTATTATTATTATTAGTACTAGTAGTAGTAGTAGTAGTAGTAATAGTAGTAGTAGTAGTATGACAACAGCTATAATAAATCTAAATGTGGTGGCATGAATAAAGCAAACAAGAACTCGGGATAAAAAAAAAAAAGGATTAAAACTGAGAAAAAGTGGTTGAAATACGGTGGGCAGGAGTGCACGAAAAATACACGGAAAAAAGATGAACATCATTATCTCTCTCTCTCTCTCTCTCTCTCTCTCTCTCTGTTATGGGTCAGAAAATTACCAAAAGCACCGCACCACAACAGCAGCAATGAAACTCAAAACTGCAAACACACACACACACACACACACACACACACACACACACATTATACCAACCTACTAGCAATTACCCTCACATAACAACCCCATACCTAGTCACCATACACTTCATCATCACACACCTATCTGCCTCGGTTAATTACACACACAAGAGTTTTATTATTAGGGCAGTTAATTACTCCATGGTTAATTTCCCATCATTTAGCTATAGACATAAGCCTTCTGATATAATGGATGTATTCTGGTACCCATTTCTGTATGATACTTAATAATTTGTTTGCGAGGTAAATTATAGCAATCAAAGGCTTACATCCTTTACCCCCACTGTTAATTGCCCTATAGCTAATTATTCCACGGTTATTCATTCCATACTTAATTTATCAAGCTCTGTAATTGAATAAATCGTGGCCGTAGCCGAGCTGTAGTTAATCGTGAGTAGATCTGTAGGAGAAAACCTCAGTTCACTTGTAGTCGTTGACAGGAGAAGATAAAGGTCAGTCTGGGGTTGATTGGGGTTTTATTTTCTTCAAGGGGAGATCTCAAAATTTACACTAAGTTAACTTCGTAATCTTGACCCTTTTTTAACACCACCGTGCTTCTCTCTCGAGTCTAGACCCCCTTCTCCCTCTCTATCTCCTAATTCCTTCTCGCTTCTTTCTCCTTCAGCCTCCTAACTCCTTATAACTTCTTCTCCTCTTTCCTTCCATATATGAGAACTTCCGTCACGTGGGCTACACTGTTGTCGAATGTTCTAGAAGCCTGTGTGTGTGCATGAGTGTATGGTAGCTTTCCTTTCTGGCATTCCTTAGAAGGAAGATGCTAACGATATTTCCTGCTGACCCTAGCCATGACTTTGACTTAACTTTCTAGATTACATCTAGGCTACCAGCTATTACTTGATATTTTAGAGTCCTGACAAATTATCCCACTTCACTATCCCACATTTAATTATCCCACTTAATTATTCCACGGTTATTCACCACACAATTAATTAGCCCAGTTATTCACCCCACAATTATTTATCCCAAACTTAATTATCCCAGCTAATTATCCTACAGGTAATCATCCCAGTTGATTGTCCCACAGGTAATCATCCCACCTGATTGTCCCACAGGTAATCATCCCACACTCAGTTATCCCACAGTTCATCATCCCAGCTAATTATCCGACAGTTAATTACCCCAGTTTTCAGCACACAGTTAATCATCCTACAGTCATCTACCAACAGTCAATTACCTTGCTAATAATCACCGTAGTCAATCACCATCTCTTTACTAATCAAACCACAGACCACCTACACAATCCACCCCTTCACTACAATGACACTTTTTACTATATCTCCATGCTATCTCTCAAAACTATCAACTCAAGAGAGATTTTTCAAACAGGAGGGGTTGGATATTGTTTTGGTCAATTTCTTCTGTCTTAGAGCTGAATAAAATCGTTTGGCAGTAGCGTAATATTAAATGGAAAAATAAAAATATCATCTACTTTTAAGGCCTTCGCATTTCGCTGATGCTAGAGGGAGACGCCTTCACGTGATGGCACCGATAAAACCGAGCTGCTTCCCTGCTTGATCAAGAATGATGTTGCTCAACCCCTTACCCATTCCCCAAGAGGAGGAGGATGGACTGCAGGAGGAGGGAAACTTCAGCCTGCAGTCAATCGGGTTCACACTGAGATGACAATGGAGTTACAACAACAACAACAACGACAACATTAACAACGCCAACTACTACTACTATTACACTACTATTACTACAATCACTACTACTACCCTGTATTATTACACTACTACTACTACTACTACTACTACCACTACCACTAACCTTTACTATTACACTACAACACTACTACAACTACTATTACTTCTACAAAACATTTCATCATTAACCTCCCCCACATTGCTGCCTGTTACTACAACTATACCACCACCACAACTGCCATTCATTTCACCATTAATCTCCCCCACACTGCAGACTGTTACTACTACTACTACTACTACTACCACCACTACAACACTGCCACTACTACTACCAATCACTTCACCATTAATTTCCCTCACATTGCAGCCTGGCTCACTGTACTGCCATGTGCAATTGCTTTAGTTGCAGCGTGATCAATACGTTAATTCCTTCGAGTGACATTTCGTTAGCGATATATTTTGCAGTGTAATGAAAAAATGTACAATTCCAATTTGCACCTATCAATTGCACTCGTTTTCACTGCCAATTAATGTGCATTTTTCAATATTATATGATTTTTATTTCTATTAACTGCTTATGGTAACTAGTAAGATTTTCATTAATTTTTTTACCAAACGGGGGCCGCCTTTCCATATGTTCTATTGAAATGAGTCTTTCACAGGTTACTTGTTATTATTCCTGGATTACCATAGCTCCTGGGAATTTTTATAAATATACCTCTGAGAGCTATAAATAAGGATTTACAAAGCGTAAATATTCCGCCAACGTTTGCCAGTATCCGGCCATATTTAGTGTTCCCAACGCGCATTTTTTAATTTGAAAACTGGCTGTCAAATGCAAGAGAGGTTAGGTTGAATTAGGTTTGGTTTGGTTAGGTTAGGTTTGGTTAAATCATTTGGTTTCCCACTGCTGTGACACGGGAAACACTGACGCGTCCAGTCGGGGCGATGATTGGCAAACAACGCGGCCAGTTGGAGATATCGTCTGTAAACATTGCCGCGGGCGACCTGGCCGCCTCCTTAACTACCTAAAATTAGGTACATTTTGTCTTTTTCCAATCACTTTTGCAATCACAATTCAGCAGTTAAGTTCTGTGTTGCTTATGTATCAAAATTATTTACCTTGAGATCATGAGTTTGTTATGATATAGGTGGAATCGCCGGGCCCGTTTGGTAAAGAATTACTTTTTTTTTTTTTTTTTTTTTAATTTTAAGATTTTCATCCTTTACAATACTGCAAATTACGCAGAAATATTAATATGTAATTCTTCTCTGCCTATGTACTACTACTACTACTAATATGATACAGGAATAGCAGCGATATCAACATGAGGATACCGTAAACTTTAACAATTATTCCGAATTATCACAAATGACAAACTTTTTTTTTTATTTTTTGCCGAAACTCAGAAAAATAGCTTGTTTTTAAATAAATATATTACCCCTCAAAAATGTTATATAATTCCCTCCCCTCACAAAAAGTTACATATTTCCCTCCCCCTCGCCCTCCAAAAAACATTAAAATTTGTCTGCTTAAAAATAAATCGTTTCCACTAAACTGGTACGGGTATTCAGGAACTCTGGCTGAATAAATACGAATAATTAACCTCCATAATCAGCTTTGAACTGAGGTGTGTGTAATATCGTATTACGGATTTGAATGCTACGTTTCCAAGTATCATTTCAATTTTTAATCAGTCTTTTATATTTCCTTTCTATATTACATATTGAATGCTAAATTTCGAAGTATTATTTCAGCTATTAATCATTTATTTTCTATTTCTCCTTTATATTATGCTATGTTTCCAATTATCATTTCAATTTTTTATCAATCTTTTATATTCCCTTTTAGTATTGCAATTTTTAGTGCTGCATTTGTGTCTAATATTGTATCTATTAACCATATTATTTTGTGTCCCATTTATTTTATTTAGTCCTCTACTCTGCTCCTCACTTCACATTTCTTTACTGAATTTTACTTCGCTATTTCCTAACTTCATCTTCGAGTTTTTATTCAGTATTACGAACACTTCGGTAAATTTCGATTCCTTCCTTTCCCTGGAGTTCTTATCGACTTTTATTATCCAACTTTTTTCCCCCCTTCTTGATCATCTCCCTCACTATTCTTATTTTCTTATCTCAATGTGTTAGGGAAAAATACACACGCACGAGTCACTGTCTTCTCTCTCTCTCTCTCTCTCTCTCTCTCTCTCGCTCGCTCTCTCTCTCTCTCTCTCTCTCTCTCTCTCTCTCTCTTTTTATCTATCACCTCATTTTCCTTTACCACACCTTCACCGTCGCCCCCTCCACATTTCCCCTCCATCTCCATTGTCCTTTACTCCATACTGTCCTTTCTATATCTGTGTAATTTTTTTTCCTGAAATTTCCTACCTCGTTTCCAAGTTTTCATGCCTTTCCTACGTCCTACACTTTCCTCCTGCTCCTCCTCCTCGTTCTTCTTCTTCTTCTTTCTTCTCCCTCTTCTTCCTCTTGTTCTCCTCCTTCTCCTCCTCCTCTTCTTGTACTTTCTTTTACATCTTTTACTTCCTCCACATACTATTCTTCGCTTTGTTATTACTCCCTCTCCTCCTTATTCCCATCGTCTTATCCTCTTCTCTTCTTACCCTTCTTCTGCGTCCTCTTCATCTCATAACTCCTCTTCTTACTACTACTCTTCAGTTTCTTCCCTACTCCTGCTCCTCCTCCTCCTCCTCCTCATCCTCATCCTGTTCCTGCTCCTCCTCGCTTCCATCTATTTTCTTATTCATTTCCCTAACTACTCCAACAGACCAGTATCAGTACACTCTCTCTCTCTCTCTCTCTCTCTCTCTCTCTCACACACACACACACACACACACACACACACACACACACACATTTCTGGCTCCTATCTTTCTCTTATCTCTCCATTTCTCTTCCAGACTATCCAGTAAAGTAGAGATAGAGAGAGAAATATATATATCTACTTGCTCACACGAGAAACTCCTAAAAACTGTGTGGAAATTCTAGGAGTCTATCTGGTATTGGAAAAAGAATCTGTTAAGAAGTTTTTCCTTCAGTTTCGTTTCTGCTATTTCATATGTAAATTCCACTTTGTGTGTGTGTGTGTGTGTGTGTGTGTTTAATTTTATTCACATTTTTTCGTACGTTTATTACTAATCTATTCATACGTTTTGTAAAGTACTCTATCTGTCTGTCTGTCTATCTATCTATCTGTCTGTCTGTCTGTCTGTCTGTCTGTCTGTCAGTCTCTCTCTCTCTCTCTCTCTCTCTCATTATGTATTCTTCTCCATCCTTAAACCCCTTTCTTCTCTCCGTTCTCCTCCTCCTAAAAACCTTTCTTCTTTCCTTCCTGCTCTTCTTCTTCTTCTTCTTCTTCTTCTTCTCCTTCTCCTCCTAAACCCCTCTCTTCTTTTCTTCCTGCTCCTCCTACTCCTCCTCCACCTCCTCCTCCTCTACTTACATTTACCTCTCAATTTCTCTAATTCATTCAACAGACCGGTATTAGTTCACCCATTCTCCCTCACATATCTCTCGCCTATCTCCCTCTCTTATCTCCCCATTTCTCTTTCCTCATTTCCGATAAAGTGGAGATAAGGAGAGACAAAAATATCTACTACCTCACACGAAGCCATCCCAACGTCTGAGGAAATTCTGTGAGAGTCTATCAGAAATTGGAGAAAGAAATCAGTGTCTTTCTTCCTTCTTCCTCCTTCCTCATATGCCTCTCTTCTCTATTAGTTCGCATTTCAGCTTTCTGTTAAATCACTTGTTATTTTTCCTCCTCCTCCTCCTCTGCTTCTTCCTCTTCCACCTCCTTGTCTCTCCCTTCCTTCCTCCTCCTTCTTTACAACTATTTTTCCCGTGTTAGTTGGCAATTTACTTTTTCTTTTTTATAACTCATTTCTCAGCTGTATATTTCCTTCTCCGTCCTCTCACCCCCTCACTTCTTTCCCAACTCCTCCTCTTGCTTATCTTCTGCCTCCTTCTCCTTCCCCTGCTTCATGCCCCACCTTCCCTTCTCCCTCCTTACCCCTGTCTCTCTCTTCTGTTGCTTTGCATTTCAACTTTACGGTGACATACGGACAAGATATCACCACATAATTCCATACAAGTTCCCTGCAGCTAATTATATGGGAAATGCTACGGCGCCGGGTGGCCTACTGACTAGGACATCCTGGTCGGAATGACGGCCCTGTACAGTATAAGTTGTATCCCGAGAGTTGCCTGGAGGTTTGTGCTTGTCCCTTCAATGTCACTCCCTCACTCGCCCACTTCCTCACTCACGTTCTTATAGAATGGGGTCCAAGCCTTATGGGAGGAGAGTTAGGAAAACGAAATTTTGCACAGTGGTAGACCTTTCTCCTGGCCAGGTTTCATGCACCTTTCTCCTGGCCAGGTTTCATGCAGGGTAGGATCCCTGAGGGCTGCCCCCCAGGGGGGCGAAGACCCCCTGATATTCCACCCAAAACTGATAGGAACAGCCAGTTATTACCTAGGAGCACGAATTTTTGCACAATGGTAGAGCTTTACTCGTGCCAGATTGCCTGTATAAGCATTGCAGAACTCCAGAGGGTCACCCCCCGTGTGGGAGGCGACCCTCAGTGGCCTCTGCCAAAACTGTTGTGCACGGCCATTTTTTTTTTCTTTTTTACCGAAGAACATGAAATTTTGCATATTGATAGATGTTCATTCTGGCCACATTTTGGGGATGATGGAACCAAAGAGGGTTGTTTCTCACGGAGTAGGAAGCGGCTCCCATGGGTCCCGGCAAACCATTACGCACGGCCATAGTAGTTCACCCAGGAAGACGAAATTCTGCATATTGGTTAAGCATTTGCCCGGCCACGTTTTAAGCACAGTGGGACCCCTCGATGACATTCCCCCCCCCCTCCCAAACCTCGGGCTGGGAGGCGGCCCCCATGGGGAACATTTAAAGGAGTACCCCGTGCGTGTACCGTTTTATGTACTCAACCACATTTGCTCAGGCTGGGGCCCCTACACCCGGAATGTGATTCAAAAAACAATGTCCACTAAAATCTACGGCTATTGCTACCCACGTTTAACTTACTTTTTCCTAACAGTTTTTTTCCTTTAACTGGTTTTTCTTACACTTCAGCCAGGGTTTAATGTTGTTTTGGGAGCATGATGATCATGATGATGATGGTGATAATGATGATGGTGATGATGGTGATGATGATCATGGTGATGATGATCATGGTGATGATGATGATGATGATGATGATGAAGATGATGATGATAAAATAGCAAAAACTAAAAAAAAAAAACGAGTAGTCTGGGATTAGAACAATGAAAAATGCCGTTGAAATACTGCGGAATATTCAGAGCAGGAGTGACATCAAGTAACAGCGTTGAACATCATTATGCAGCTGGTAATGAGAGAGGCACACACCACAGAACACACGGCAGAAAAAACACACAGCTCAAACGACATTGCACACACACACACACACACACACACACACACACACACACACACACACACACACACACACACACACACACAACCCCTAATTAAATTATTCCCTTCACTACAACGACGGTGCTGCAGAGACGCGTTCACGTGGTAGAACCGATACTGCCGGGAGGATGCATTGCCTGGGTATTCAAATGTCCCTCACTTACATCCATATCCCCTGAGACGAGGTTGGTGGACTGCAAGAGGAAGAGAACTTAAGCCTGCAGTCCACCGAATTCAGTGTTTCTGATGAGAGTGGGGCCTCAAGAACTACGATAATATATTTACTTAAATAAAATGCTGGCTGTAGCAAGATTAAAACTGAAAACCGTAATATAAATAACGCAATTAAACAGAGATGATGACGTCACTTAATCACCTGGCCTGTAAACGACCTCTTCAGTGTAATTACTTTCCCTGAAACACGTTAGGGAGATTAATTACCCAGGTGACATATCATTAACCAGGCTCTTTCTACCTGTGACGAAATGCATGATATCAGAATGACCCCAAGCATTTCACTTTTTAATTAACTTTCAGCATTTTCAATTTGACTGCACAATCAATTGCAGTTCTTTGGTATAGCTGCATGCAATGGTTCTGGTAATGTATATTCAGTTCATCATTTAAACATTTTTTAACAGTGACATGGTGAATGAAATCAGTTTAACCGTAAGCTTTCTAAATGGATTGGCAATTTCAATTTACAGTGAATTACTTACACTGATTTTTTTTTACCACATGTTTCAGTCCTATAATAAGTTTCATTCAAGCCAGTAACATAATAATATATCAGTAATAATTATAATCATCATCATCACCATCATCATCACCATCATCATCATATTTCCTAATAAGCAATAACAGGTAGAGAAAAAACAAAGAGGTGATCAAATAATCAGAAGCCTTAAATATTTTGTAGGCAACTAGAAACTATCCAATCCTCTTTTCAAAACGAAAGATAAAAGTCAATATATATATTTTTTTCCTTTCATTTTGATGTACGTGTAATCCATCAACTAAAACCGGGTTATGCAATTTCCCATGACGAAAAGGAATACACTTTTTTCACTTTCTTTTTTTTGGGGGGGAGGGGGCGACTTGGAAATGAATAGCCGGCACCGCATTTACATTACAGAAGTCAGTCATGCTCAATAAATGCGAGTAAATTCGTCCACATGAGCAGTTTTCAATACACGTGTGCCAAATCGTGTTACGGATTTTTCAATACATACGTTGCCAGATTTACTCTTGGGTTTTTATATATATATATATATTTTTTTTACGTTTTCAGGTGTGTGTTTATTGATTCCTTCATTAACACAGGTGACTCCCATCGACTGCTGTTCATTCATCATCATCATCACCACCATCACCACCACCACCACCATCATCATCATCATCATCATCATTATCATCATCATCATCATATCATCATCGTCGTCATTATCATCATCATCATCCCCGACCTTTCTTCCCCACCTAAAGACGGGGTGAGGTAGGGTAAGAGAGCAATGAAAAATAAACTAGGAGAGGGAGAACAATCAAAACTCTGCCAAATTACACGAGCGACACACTCACTCACTCGCCCTTCAAGCACAAGGAATCCTGAATCTTAACTTCTGAGCATAAACATCGTCTGGGAAATAACAAGACTGAAATTTTTAAGATAGACGTGATCGTAGTGAGAGAATTTATGATTATATTATTAATCTTTCCATCTTGAACGATCTCCTCGCTACACAAGTGCTGGGCGGTGGGGTCGCCTTGTAAGTTATTTTAATATTTGCGTTTTTCTTTATATTTTTCTAGTTATTAAAATTTTTTCACGTGTTTTCGGTTTCTCTTTTCATTTCACTGTTTTTCCTCTTTCCACTTTCAACTGCCTTCTCTCTGTCTGTCTGTTCATCAAAGTATGTATCTGTCTGTCTGATCGTCCGTATCTATTTATCTGTCTCTTCGTCTTTCTGTCCGAATCTATCTATATGTCTATCTCTCTATCCGTCCGTGCCGATCTGTTATCTATATCTGTGTGTGTTTCGGTCTCTCTCTCTCTCTCTCTCTCTCTCTCTCTCTCTCTCTCTCTCTCTCTCTCTCTCTCACTTATATCCTGTGAAGTAAGTTTCCTGGAACGTGAGAGGAAAGGCTGATGATTCTCGCTTCTTTCTTTTTCTCTCTCTCATACCCTCTTCCTTAATCCATTTTCTCTAATGTACTTTCCCACTTCATACTGAAGTCTCTCTCTCTCTCTCTCTCTCTTTCTCTGTAATGTATATGCCTTAATGTATGTCTAGTTGTATGATATAGGTTTAGGAATGCACAGTGTAGCTGTTAGGAATTCTGTTGTGGCCGGATCAGAGTATTTCCTGACACACACACACACACACACACACACACACACACACACACACACACACACACACACACACACACACACACACCTGTATCATTCAGTTCAGTAAATAAAAAAAAAAACACCGCCAACTGAGTTTTCTTTCAGTATGTGCACTTGCTTCATCTATAAACTCCTCTCTCCCTGAAGCACCCATTAAGCCAGTCATTGTCTCCTTGCCTGCAGTACTAAAACCTTTAAGGAGGCTTTTTTTTTCTTTCTAGTTCATCTTATTCTTGTAAATCTTCTCCAGGTCGTCTTTAGAATCTCTCCAGGTCCTTTCACATCCCTTTAATTTCTCTTCATGCCGTCTTAGCTCTTTAAATCCTCTCCAGATCCACTTTGAAAACCCTCCAGACTCTTTTATTTCGCTTTATTTTCTCTCCATACCGTCTCAGTTCTTTAAATTATCTCCAAATCCACTTTACGAACACTCCAAGCCCATTTACTTCTCTTTACTTTCTCTCCATGCTGCCTTAGTTCTTTAAATTCTTTCCAGGGTCCCTTTAAAATCCCTCCAGATCCTCCCACTTCCCTGTAATTTCTCTCCAGGCCCAGCAAATTTTTCCCCAATTCATCTCATTAAAACTTTGGCTTCTCTCTATTTTCCCTTTCATTTCTCTGCACTTCTACACTAAAATCTCTCCAATTCTCCAGCATTTTCTCTTGCATCCCTTTAATTTATCTCCAGCTCCAATCTCCATCACTTCTCCAAGTTCGTGTGTATTTTCTCTCTGTCACCCGGGTTCGCCCTGCCTCCCTTAAGCCTTCGCCAAGCCAGTCAAAGCTTCCTTGCCCAAAGTACCTAAGCGCCGGTAAACGGTTTTACGCTTTCAGGATTTCCCGCCATTCTATTGGTTTCGAATCGGGGCGCGGACATGCTTTATACAGGGTGGTCCATATATAATGCTCTACTTACACTCTGCTTTTTTCTTTAGTTCATTTTATCAGGACGGCTCGGTCAGCGTTCTCAATGTCTACCTTCCATCATTTGCTTATTAGGCCTACCTACTGCCACTGCCACACTCACGCCCACACCTGCAGACTGACTCGTCTCCTCAACACGTAATACATCAATAAGTGCATTTCTAGCGAATATACAGTATAAACATATATATATATATATATATATATATATATATATATATATATATATAGATAGATAGATAGATAGATAGATAGATAGACAGATAGACAGATAGATATAGATATAGATATAGATATAGATATATATATATATAGATAGATAGATAGATAGATAGATAGGTAGATAGATAAGGGCATGAGGAAGATACTGCATGGTAGTAAAGGGAATGTAGAAGAGAAACGATCTATACGATAAAGAAAAATGGACTTGAAGACATATGTCACAGACAGAGTTAACAGGAAGAAATTATTTTTTAGACGATATATACTGCTGGTGTATATCAGCACAAAGGAGAGAGAGAGAGAGAGAGAGAGAGAGAGAGAGAGAGAGAGAGAGAGAGAGAGCATTACAGGGATGATATATGTGGCAGATAATTATAGGTGTGGGAAATATATCTATGTCTCAGAGGTCGAGGCAGATTATGTAACGAACAATTTTATAAGAGAGACAGTACAGTATATGTGGACGAAATTATTAGGAAGAAGATAGTTATGAGGTTATTATTAGAAGAAAGATAAAAATATTGGAGACAGTTAACCCCTACAGTAGACGATTTATTGATTTAGAGTATTCTTGTTACCTCCAGACGATTTTTTTTTTCAACTCTGGAAGGGAATGGTATGTCAGAGGTGGAGAAATACAAGTCTGAGTAGATGGCAATAACTTGGAGATACACTTTCCGCCAGAGATTTTTTTTTTTATGATTGATAGAGCAGTAACTGTTACGTATGAGATGGATGCAGAAAGCGTGTCAGTGTGTGTGTGTGTGTGTGTGTGTGTGTGTGTGTGTGTGTGTGTGTGTGTGTGTGTGTGTGTGTGTGTGTGAAACAGAGAAAGCAATGTATATATGAGACAAACACACTAGGGAAATGAATACCGTGTAAAGGACAAAACAGAGCATGAATTACATTAGCAAGAAACATATGTAACTAGAAAAATACATGGCGGGACCCAGACACAAATATAAATATAAATAAAACACTCTTTGAAAAAACACACATACATGATACGACAGAAAATTAATAAAACATGCATCGAAAAACAAAAATAATTACATGGAACGTATATCAGGAAACATTTATATAACTTTGACGCCAAAAATATTCCTCATTTACTCTTAACATGTAGTCTATCATGAGGAAATACGCGGATGAGTTGGATATTATGCAGGAAAATATTATAGCCAGTGGGACGAGGAAATGCTGCAACGAAAGGTCAGACAGTGTGTGTGTGTGTGTGTGTGTGTGTGTGTGTGTGTGTGTGTGTGTGTGTGTGTGTGTGTGTGTGTGTGTGTGTGTGTGTGTGTGTGTGTGTGTGTGTGTGTGTGTGTGTGTGTGTGTGTGTGTGTGTGTGTGTGTGTGTGTGTGTGTGTGTGTGTGTGAATTTCACGGCAATGTAATGTTTGGAAGTGGTGGCGATAATGATGTTCGTGAATTGTCGATATATTATGAAGGCCACACAGCGTAGGAACATCATTTTTAGGCAGTATGATGGTGCTGGGTGATGATGAAGATGATGTAAAAATGAAGAGTGTGCAGAGTTTTTCAGCCCTATCGATGTTGGTTGTGATGATGATGATGATGATGATGATGATAATGACGATGATGATGATAGTGATGGTGATGATTATAATGATGATGATGACGATGATGATGATAGTGATGGTGATGATTATAATGATGATAATGACGATGATGATGATAGTGATGGTGATGATTATAATGATGATGATGATGATGATGATGTCTACAAAAAAATGAAAGTTCAAAGGCCGTATGTGTGAAGCTGCAGCCAATTTATATATGAAAGTAAAATTACTGAAAATAATGTTAGTTTACTGGTGTTAAATAATGAGGGTCACATAGCGAACGTATATAATTTTTTTAAGCGGTTAATTGTGTTTGTGAGTTCTGATGAAAATTAAATAAAAAAGAATATAAACAATGTGTGTGTGTGTGTGTGTGTGTGTGTGTGTGTGTGTGTGTGTGTGTGTGTGTGTGTGTGTGTGTGTGTGTGTGTGTGTGTGATGATGATGCCGGGGCGTAGGTGATAACAGTGAAGATAAGAACACTTCAGTCAGCTTGTGTTGGTGAAATAAAACGCTAACAAGTGTGTGTATAATGCCTCAGTTTTATTTACGTTTAAAAATAATGAACTGATGAAAGAAAGGTTTTGGCCTACCTCTGTCTGTCTGTCTGTCAGTCTGCTTGTTTTTATTTCTTTCTATATGCGTCTCTACCTTCTCTCTCTCTCTCTCTCTCTCTCTCTTGTAAGCTTGGAGATATGGTAACAAGACACGAAAGATCAATATCGTATGCATAAAATTACAATCAAACAAGGATATTAATTGCATCTAATGCTTCCAATAATGACACTGGTTAATTGGTGGTATAAATAAAGGACAAAAGCATAAGCAGATAATTTACAGGCAATTTACCGTTTGAAAGCAATGATGAAGATAATGTAATAATGAACAAGGTGTACAGAAACTTAAACATTTAAATTTTTGGAGGCAATGTTGACGATAATATTATTGACGTTTTGTTAATATAAATGAAAGATAAAATGCACATATAGTTTATTTATCTATTTATTTATTTATCTGGATGCTATTTAATTTATACAATCTTCCCTATCTTTTTCTTGCTACCTCCAGACGATTTTATTCGGCTTAAGAAATTTTTGGTGGAAGTGAGAGGGTTCAGGAAGGTTATATATAACCCCTCCAGTTCATTACGGTCTCGCAGCTGAATAAAATCGTCTGAAATAGCAAACATACTGTACATTAAAAAATCGTAGTGTACGGGCAATGTTTGGAGGGGATGGTGACGAAAATATATTGGTGATAAAGATGAAGGTGACCACGCCGAACAGGAATAATTTTTAGGCAGAATGGTGTCAAGACGTGATGATGATGATGATGATGATGATGATGATGATGATGAGGAGGAGGAGGAGGAGGATTTAGTTGTGTTGGCGGGGAAAAAGGAACAGGACGATGATGATAATGATGATGATTTAGTTGCGGTGGTGACAAAAAGGGCCAAGATGATGATAATGATGATGATGATGATTTAGTTGTGGTGGTGACAAAAAGGGCCAAGATGATGATGATGATGATGATGATGATAATGATAATAATGGTGGCTATGAAAAACAAAAGGTCATTTACTGAGTGCATAATATTTCACCTTTATTTCAATTTCTAGGTCATGATGATGATGATAATGACGATAATGCTGCTCTGACGGCTAATTTAAAACGAAAGGTCAGAGGTGTCCGTCTAATCTATCAATTATTTTAATGGCAAAGGTAAAGCAGTACAGGTAACAGGTAAGATTAAAGAGGAATATATAAGGAGTAGGAGGCCGAGGATGAGGTGGAGGGATGGAGTGGAGAGGTATATGAGAGAGGGGTGTGTGAGATGGGAGCCGGGCAGTGAAATGGCGGGGGACAGGCGACGTGGAGGCGATTTGTTTGTGACCACCCCGTAAGGGATTAAGGCGTCTGGCAGTAGATAGATAAATAGAGTTTCTGATGCTGGGGGTGATGTTGATGATGCTAAGCTCATTAAAACACACACACACACACACACACACACACACACACACACACACACACACACACAATTTTTCAGGGATTTTGGTGGTGAGTGCACAGTTTCGATTTTGAAGATAGTTTCGAATATAATATTTCTGTGCTGGAGATAGAGTACGAAAGAGACTGTGTGTGTGTGTGTGTGTGTGTGTGTGTGTGTGTGTGTGTGTGTGTGTGTGTGTGTGTGTGTGTGTGTGTCAGGAAATATCGTGCACTGTTTGAGACAGGTGTGCTTAGACAAAAAAATTAATTCTGTTCACACATTATGGTCTTTGCTGTGAGGATATTATCAGTAATTCTCCTGACATCATCATCACCATCATCACACATATCCCTATCATCATCATCAACAGTTCCAGCGCTCTAGCCTAACTTCCCTCTTCGTTACAAGGGATGGCGAGGATTCAGGAACAGGAAACAGCAACACAAAAGCATGAGAGGCTATCATTAGAGTGTCCAGCCAAATGAACCACACACCCATACACAGGCCATTCACGTCGAGCTGCCTGTCTATTGCCAAAGGTCAGACAGGGTGCATTTAACCCCCACCGGTTTTGTGTTGGGATTAATGCTGTCGATTGTGTTGTTGATATGTCAGTGATGGAATATGTATGATCAGAAGAATTATTACTTTCAGGTATATTGATGTTGGTGGTATCCTTGTCGAAAATGATCAGGAGTGTATAGTTAGAAAGATGGATAAGCAGACATAGATAGAGAGATAGAGATAGATGTAGCAGGTCTGGGTATATACATAGATGCTCACGTATGTTAGGGTGGAAGTGCTTTAATGGAAATGCTTGTGTGTGTGTGTGTGTGTGTGTGTGTGTGTGTGTGTGTGTGTGTGTGTGTGTGTGTGTGTGTGTGTGTGTGTGTGTGTGTGTGTGTGTGTGTGTGTGGGTGTGTGTGTGTGTGTGTCATCAGAATAAACCAACAGAGTACAAACATAGTAACACAAGCTAATGGAAAGGTATACTGCCAATGCCCGCTTTAAATGTCAGCCAAGACGTCGATTTCACACCTTAGACTTTTGGCACATGCATATCAAGAGACAACCAAGACACCAATAACCCAACGCAACACCACCAATATTTTCTCAGCCATTTGAATGTGAAAGGCGTGGATGTCAATACTATGTCTCTGAAGGATAACTAGATCAAGCATCATACTTATATATTTTTTCGATTTTGAGGTTGAAGCCAAGATTATCAGGAGAGAGAGAAAGATAGATAGAAAGATAGATAGATAGATAGATAGAGACAGACAGACAGACAGACAGACAGAGACTATACCATTACCAAACAACATACAAATATTCAGTCATTTTCATGTTGCAGTAAACGTTATAGATACTGTTGCTGCGCCTTGCCCGTGATGATGATGATGATGATGATATTGCAGTGACTGTTGACTGTGGCGCACTATTGTTGTTGCTGCTCCTGTTTTTGACTCGCAAATTGACTATTATTCAACCCCTCACCCAATGGCCAGGCACTCTTCTCAATTTTACACGTGCAGGATTCATTTCTCTTCGTATATTTCCATTGTTTTTCGCATCCTATATGATCGAAGGCAGTGCAGTTCTCTTTGCATCTTCAAATTTGTTCCAATTTTTTTGTTTTCGTTTTCCCTACTTGATTCCCTTTATTTTTTAGACAATGTGCATATCTAAGTACAGTATTTTCCTTTTCGTTTCGCTTTCCTTCACCACTTAAGCCAATTACTCCTTTCACTATCCAAACAAGTATTTCATTCCAGCTGATCCAGACGAATTTGTTCAGATGAGTCATAAGAGTCTGGGAGTTTCAATACAGGTACCATTAACCATCTCATGGCCGAGAAAACTCTATATTTTTTCCAGCTAGCACCAAAAGATTATAATTACTTGAGAGTATATTACAAGAGTGTGTTAACAGGAATACACTCCCTTCAACGTTAATCTTCATATCCACTCAAAAATTTCGTTTCTTTTCAGCTTCCCTTTACGACTCGTTCATTTCTTTCATTTCTGTCTGGCAAAGGAGCTCAAAAATTCTTCCTCTGATATAGTCTGGTGTAGAAATAATTACTTGGAGTAATTGTACTGAGGCGTCATGGAAGAGGGCAGTGAAGTCTGGCATATACTGACATTGAACAAAAGCACTAACACAAGAGAAACAGCAACTGTACCGTACATTAGATAATATAATGGCAAAATGAACAAAAGGAGCAAAATAAAACAACAGATAAATCGCTGGCTGGGTAAAGGGAGTCGCAGACTGACTTACCGGACAGTTTTGACTGGCTAATGACATCACACTAACAGACAGACATAGAATAGAAACTCAGATTGATAGACAGTAGGATCGCAGAAAAGACAAACAGATAGGCATATACATAAAAAGCCAAACAGGTAAAGACAGAAGAACATATACAAAAGCAATAAGGCAGACAAGCAGAAAAACACCCTGAAAAACACAGATACAGACAAACGGAAAACTAATAGGACACGCATCGAAAAAGCAGAAATATGTAAAACGGGAAAGGCCAATCAGAAATGTAAACAACAGCACACCCATCCCTTCTGTACACCCCCAGCACTGTTACAGCCCTGGAATTACAAGGCATTACAGTAAATCTCTGCATATGTACAAGAGCAGGGCAGGGCGAGGGGAGATGGGCAGGAGGACGATAAGGTCAGGGAAAAGAGAGGGTACGTGACGAAGGCTTGAGTTAGAGAGAGAGAGAGAGAAAGAAAATGATGATGAAGGAGAGGAAAACTAGAGAGAAAAGGACAAGTGAAGAAAAGACATAATAAATGGATGGGACGATAGGGAAAAATGAAATGACGTCGAATGGTGTGTGTGATAAATGACAAAAATGATGGCTAATAGGGAATGTATTCTTATTACGCAGAAAAAAAGAAAAAACAAAGACAACATCTGTAGAACTTGAACCTTCTATTGAATTTTATACAGTTCCTTTTCCTTCCCCCCTCACCCTCTTCCCCCCCCCCCTCTGCCCCTCTACCTACCCCACATTTTCCTCTCCTTCCCAATTCTCCCTCACCTCACCTCCGCCTCCCAATCTTCCTAACACTCCTCTCCATTCCCCTCCCTCTTACCTGTACCCCCTGCTGTTTTTCTGTATATATATATATATATATATATATATATATATATATATATATATATATATATATATATATATATATATATATCATCATCATCATCATCAATAACATCATCATCATCAGCCGTTGAGGTCCACTGCAGGACCGGCCTATCCCTACCGAAGCAGGGACGATCCAGCCAATGTATCTCTGCCCAGTGGCTTAGGCTGTCTGGTAGAGTCTGTATGTAGGGTGAGAAGTGCTTGTGAGTGTGATTATAGTGTTGTAGTGGCTTTGGATGTGTGTGTAGTCTGTGAACCAAGTGTTATATATATATATATATATATATATATATATATATATATATATATATATATAAACCAAAGCATAATCTCTCTCTCTCTATCTCTCTCTCTCTCACACACACCACTTTTATTCTTCTCTCTCTTACCTCTGGCTATTTTTATTCTTGTCTGCTCCACCCTCATCTTTCAAAATCTTTTCTTTACTCCTCTAATTTATTTATTCTTTTCACCGTTATTCACATTTTATAAATTATATATTCTGTTCCTCCCTTTCCCCTCCCACTTTTTCCCTTACCTCATCTGCATTTTCCTTTACGTCAGCGCATCACTAAGATATTTTTTCCGTTCTATTCTTGATAACATCAGATTATTTTTATTCATCTGTTTATATCGTAGCAAAGTGACTATTGTTCCTTTTCTCTTTTTTTTCCGACCCTACTTTTACCTTTATTCATCTACTTTCTACTTAAGTGGCCGGGTTTTCTTCTGACAAATAATTTTATACAAATATTTTTACCCCGTTTTCTGTATGACACTTTCCATCCCTCCACTTTTTTCTTCCTAAGCCTTGTCATCCATTCCCTGTCCCCCTTTTGCTAACCCAATATTTTCTTAAAGTTAGACTTTTTTTTTTCTTTTTATCTATTCTACCTCTTTCACAGTCGCTGCAACTCTCTCTCTCTCTCTCTCTCCCTCTCTCTCCATCCAAAACTTTGATTTTTTTATACCAGCCTCTCTCTCTCTCTCTCTCTCTCTCTCTCTCTCTCTCTCTCTCTCTCTCTCTCTCTCTTCATCCGACCATTTCCCTACCTATCCAACCTCAATCCATCTGCCCCCTTTTCCACCTTTTTCATTCCCATCCTAACGCTTTCCATCTCTTCCTTCCCTAATCCTAAGCATTCCACCTCTGTCCTATCCACTTCCATTTTCTCTATCCAATTTCGTTCATCCTAGCCATTATCATCCCTTCCCTGTCCATACTAACACATTCTATCCCATCCCTGTCCATCCTTCTCCCTATCCCATCTCACTTAACCCTAACCCCTTCTTATCCTTTCTTGATTACTTTCCATCGCTCTTCTCTTTCTATAGTAACCCATTCCATCCATCCTATTTTTAACCTTGTTCATAACTTCCTTTTCAATACATATCCTTTCTATCTCATCCCCGTCCATCCTTTCCCCTCCCTATTCCTTCTCTCGTTATCCCAACCCTTTTCTCTCCTTTTCTTGATCACTTTTGACCTGTCTTTCCTTTCCATTCCAAATCATTCCATTCTTTCACCAACCCTTCCCATCCCATTCCCCGCTCGCCCAATCTCGTTTTACGCTGCATTTTTAACTCATTTTCTGTGTAAACCGAGCATTTCCAGCGACAGGCACATCCCGTTTTTTTTTTTTAGCTCTTCAATTCTTTCCAGTCACCATTTTTCCCACCTGACCCCTTGCTCTCTCTCTCTCTCTCTCTCTCTCTCTCTCTCTCTCCCTATCTATCTATCTATCTATCTATCTATCTATCTATCTCTCTATATCTCTCTTTTCTACTCGCCTCTCTTTTTCGTTAAGTTATCTTTTTGTGCTTGCCTCTCATCCTGGCTCTCTCTCTTCTTGCCCCTCTTCCTGGCTAAAACTCTTCTTGTCTCTCTTCCTGGATAGCTCTCTTCTTGCCTCTCTTCCTGGTTAGCTTTCTTCTTGCCTCTCTTCCTGTCTAGCTCTCTTCTTACCTCTCCCTCTCTCTGCTCATCTTTAGTGCCTGTGTCTCTTTGCATCCCCTTTGCCCTTTGCTCTCTCTCTCTCTCTCTGTGCCTCTTTTCACCTGCCTCTCTTCTGTGCCAAGCTCTTTTCTCTTTGTGTGCCTGGTTCTCTTTCTGCCTAACTGACTTCCTGCTTACCTTTAGAATCCAAGGCCTCCTGCAAACACGTCTTTTGGCGCTTGCTCTCTCTCTCTCTCTCTCTCTCTCTCTCTCTCTCTCTCTCTCTCTCTCTTGCTCACTTCCTTTGTTCAACATCCCTGTCAGCTCTCCCTGCCTAAGTCTTCCCTTTCACAACTCTGCCTCACTTCCCTTCCTACGTCTACCCTACTTATCTTCCCTACAATTTTACCTGTCTCTCTTTTCTACCAAACTCCTCTTTCTACTTTCTCTCTCTCTACCTCCTCCATACATACCCACCCATTTTATCTACTTTTCCTAGCAACCTTGCCTACCTCCTGTTAACTCTGCCTACCTCAATGTTTACACCCTCGCCTGCCTTCCTGCCTTCCTTTCTAGCTTTCCTGCCTACCTTCCTGCCTGCCATCTGCCTTCCCCTCCTTTATACTATCTCTAATTTAGCTCTCTTTCTTCAATACCTAACTCTTTGCCTTAACTTCTTTCCTAACGTCGTATTCTTACTTTCCTGCCAAACCTCCCTTTCTACATCTCATGCTTACTTCCTGCCTCTCTGCCTACTTCCCTCCTACCTACTTGCCTACCTTCCTGCCTACCTGCCTCCCTCCTGTCGCTCTGCCTACCCACCTTCTCTCTTCCTATCTCTCCCTGCCTACCTGCCTGCCTGCCTCCCTCTCTCCTGTCACAGCCTGCCTACTTACCTACCTTCCTACTTTAGCTACCGCACCTCCCTGCCATTCTTCCTGTCTGCCTCCCTGCCTACCTCCTTGCCTACCCCTGCCTGGCTGCCTATCGCCCTGGCCTTCAATAATCCAGACAAACACACAGCCCCCGCCCTCTCGTCACCTGACATGCTAAAACAAACACCTCTCTCTCTCTCTCTCTTCTTTTTTCTTTCTATCTTCAGCGTCTCTCATCTTCCTAAGTCACTTCCTTCCCTTCGCTCTTTTTCACATGTATTTTTTTCATATTTCTGTCCCCTTCCTCTCTTTCACTTCCCCTCGCCTTCCCTCTCCTCTTTCCCTTCTCCCTCCCCCCAACCATCATCTCATCCCTATTCATTCACCCCTCCCACCTCCTCAAATCTCTCTTTCTCTCCTCCGTCTCCCTCTTCCCTCTCTCACTCTTTCTCTTTCTCATTTTCCTTCCCACTCCTCCCTGCTTTCTTCTCCCTCTCACTTTCCTCTTCCTCCCTCTTCCTCGCATCACCTCATCTTCTTCAACTTCTGTCTTGTCTTTCATGCCTCTTCCCTTCCACCTTCCTTTTCTCTTTCTCTATCCTCCCCATCCCTACTCCATACTCTTCTTCTCCTCTCTCTCTCTCTCTCTCTCTCTCTTTTAGTCGTCCTCGACCTTAATTCGCCCTTCCCATCTTATCATTCTCCTCCATCTCCTCCCCCTCCTTCCTCTCCCTCCCTCTCCCCTCTCCATTTCTCCCCTCATTATCATACCTTCCCCTCTCTTCCCCTTCAATTTGCTCTTCCTTGCTTCTCTTTCCCTTATTTTTACTCACATTATCTTCTCATTTTCAGTTTATTTCTGTTCATTTTTCCATTCTATTATTTTGCGTTTTTTTTTATTCTTCTTTATTTTCTAGGCCACCTTTTCTTTATTTCTCATTTTCTTTTTGTCTTTCATTTTGTCTCTGTCTTTTTCTTTTTTCTGTTTCATATTTAATCGTGTGTTTCTTTATCTACCGCCCTCGTTCTGAAGTTTACTTGTTTTTCCTCTTTATGTAGTTTCAGTATGCCTCCCCAGTTCTCTCTCTCTCTCTCTCTCTCTCTCTCTCTTCTCCCACTCTGCCGCAAGACAAGTGAGTGAGAGAGCTTGGTAAACAGGAGGCTTTGTTACTCTATCATCACTCTCTCACTGCCTCTCACTCACTAGCTCACTCTCTCACACTGCCTCCTACTCCCCTCACAGCTCATCGACTCTCTCTCTCTCTCTCTCTCTCTGCTGTATATGTAACTCCCACTCACCGCTTTTCGCTGTCTCTCACTCATTTACTTTCTCTCACTCATTCTGCCCCACACACACACACACACACACACACACACACACACACACACACACACACACACACACAATCCTTCCCTTCTCCCTTGTTTCTCACTCACTACCTTACTCTCAATCCCTCTCTCCCTGACACTTGTTCAGTCTCTACTACTACTCGCTCTCTCTCTCTCTCTCTCTCTGCCACTCACAGTCTCATCCTCATACTGCCACTCAATCCATTACCTCTACTTCTACTTGTTATCATCCAATCAGCCATTTATTCAACCATCCATTCACAAAACTACTCTACTTACCACTTACTCCCCCCCTGTCTCCCTCCCTCTCACTCCCCTCTCATCTCCCTCCCATCCTCCCTCTCATCCCCACTCATCATCCAATCACTCAGTCTCCCACCCAATCATTCATACAGATAATCGTCCAATCAATTTACTAAGCACTTAATCATCTCTCAACCCCACTCACCTCCCTCTCACTCCCTCTCGCCCCAGTATAGCCCACTTATCTAATCAGTCGCTATCACCCACTTAACTCTCCCTTGCCTCATCCTCTAGCCTCCCTCTCACCTCCTCTCCCAATTCATTCTCTCTCTCTCTCTCTCTCTCTCTCTCTCTCTCTCTCTCTCTCTCTCTCTTTTGTATCCATCCAATATTTCACAAACCACTCTACTAACTACTTACCCCTTTCTCTCTCCCTCTCTCTATTTCTCTCACATTCCTCCTCACCCTCTATCCCGCCCCCTCTCACCTCCCCCTCACCCCCTCTCACTGTCCACTCACACTCTCTCTCCCTCTTCCAGTACGTGTATCCATGCAGTAATTAACAAACCACTCTGCTAACTATCTGCCCTTCCCTCTCTCCCTCTCATCCCCCCCTCTCACTCAACTTCTCACATCCCTCTCATCCTCCCTCTCACCCTCCCACTTTTCACCAATTTTTTTTTTTCAGCACTCACTCTCACTCACCTGATTCAGTCTTTCCCAAAATCACTCACTTTCCCACTCATCTCCCCCTCTTCCTCTCCGACCCAGTTCTATCTCAAGTCCCTCTCGACTCCCTACACCTCCCACTCACCTCCCTCTCACTTCCACTCACCTCACTGTCATTTCCTCCCAACTACCTCTCAGCTCATCACACGCCCCACTCACCCACCTCTCATTTTCCGCTTACCTCTCTCTCACTTCCCTGTCAATCCCCATGTCTCTCCTCCCCACCATTTCTCTTCCCACTCACCACCCACTTACACCCACTCACCTCCCATGTACACCCACTCACTCCCTCTCACTTCCCACAGCACCCACTCACCGCCCACTTACCACCGACTTACACCCACTTACTCCCACACACTTCCCTCTCACTCACTCCCATTCTCTCCTCACTCCCTTCCCACACACCCCTATTCACCCTTCATTCCCTTCCCACTCACTCCCACTCACTCCCTCTCACTTCCCATTCACCACCCACGTACACCCACTCACCACTCACACCCACTACCTCTCACTTCCTACTCTCTATCATTTCCCGCTCACTTCCCATTCACCACCCATTCACCACCCACTCACCACCCACTCACCTCCCACTCACCACTCTCACTTCCCACTCACTCCCTCTCATTCCCCACTCACCTCCCACAGCACTCCAGTCTGGCATACACCCTTAACGTGATCGACACAATAATGGCGTCATAAAAATCGATCACAATGTATACATACTTGAGAAAATATAGACGTTTACTGAAAAAAAAATTGGAAATGTGTACAAAAGGTGAAAGGAGAAAAAGAAAGAAAACGAAGAAAAAAGAAAAAGTATTGGGCAGAACTTAAATATATATAAAAAGAAAAGGCGAGCAAAAACGAGGAAGAAAATGAAGAGTTAAAAATAGACATGGAGAGAATCTGAATAAGAAGAAAAAGACAGGCAAAAGTTAGGAAATATCAAAAAAGAAGAAAAATAAAAACAATCATACGAATAAGGAGGAAAGAATGAAAATAAAGAAGAAAGAAAAAGTATTGGACGGAATTTAAATATGATGAAAACGGAAAATAAAAACGAGGAAACTTTTAAAAAGAAAAAAGAGGAAAAAAGAATATGAATAAGTAAAAAAAAAAAAAGGAAGAAGATACAGACCAACAACATCACCAGGAAGAAACTATAATATAACATTCATTTTTTCCAGCATACATTTTTGGGTATATGTACTTTCTCTAAATTTATAATAACATTTCTGATCGCCAAACCTTTAGGGTATTGAGAAAAATTCGGAAAGAAAAAAAAGAGAAAATATAGTACCTAGTTTATCTCAATTTAAGCTTTCTCTCAGTTCTTCAGATCAGCCTCTTATTTTAGCAAACTTAGTTACAAATACAATGAAAGGAAAAGTAACCAGAAAAACAACACTTACTTTCCCTATTTTGATTTACATTCCCTATTTTGGACTGATTTTTGGCATAATTTTTTCTCTAAAGTTAAGATTATTTTCCCCATCATCATGAATTGGGGCAGAAAGAAAAAGCCACAGAAAACGGAATGAAAACGAGACACACAACACCCACTTTTTATCCAATACGTTTTTTCTTTCAATATTTTTTTCCTCCAAAGTTGAAATTAAGCTTTTCCATCACACTGCTTTTAAAATACCGCCAGGCAAAAATATATATATGTGACTGGCTTGGCTTTTTTCACCCTCCTGTAATGGCTGGCTTAGATGGGATTGGCATTTTTTGATTCAGTTGCACAATTTGGGAAAAAAAAGTGAGTGCATTAAATTTGGCTTTTTTTGTTTTATGTATTAGAGAGAGAGAGAGAGAGAGAGAGAGAGAGAGAGAGAGAGAGAGAGAGTGTGTGTGTGTGTGTGTGTGTGTGTGTGTGTGTGTGTGTGTGTGCTGTGTGTGCATTCCATTACAGACAGGCGCACTCACATGAATACGGAACATTCTTCTCTCTCTCTCTCTCTCTCTCTCTCATTTGATTCATTTACAAACTATGGACAGTATATCTATCCATCTAATAACTCTCTATATACTTGTATCTATCGGCTTAACTATCTATCAAACACCCGTCTACCTATTTGTATCGATCTATGTATCTATTAATCTCTTCTCCATCTATATGCCTCTATCTATCCATTAAATCCACATATCAGGTATCCGTCTATCTATCTGTATCTGTCTATTTATTTATCTATCCTTCCTCCATGTGTTTCTATCTATTCTTTATATCTATCCGTCTACTTATACATTTATCTATCTCTTCTCCATGTCTGTGTTTCTATCTATCCATTCATCCATCTATTTACCAAGACTCCGCCAGACCAAAACTCTTTCTTTCTCTCTCGCCTTGCTGTCTTTGTAAGCTTACCTGCCACCTATCATGTTTACCACACCTCCCACACCACACGCCTCTTACGCTACACGCCACACTCTTTATACCACACCCCACCACACCACATCACATCTCACCACCACACATCCCAAAGCAATGAAGACCACATCATATCACACCACACACAACACCACACCCCACCCCACCACATCACATCACACCATACCCCACCACACCACACCACATCACGCCACACCAAATCACACGACACATCACACACTCTCACTCCTCTCTCCATCACACACCTTCATCTTCCCTTCTTGTATTTTCCTACATAACACACTGTATTACATAACATAGCTTACCATCCACTCTTTTCCCTCCATAACACATTCCACACACTCTAACACAACAAACACTATCCTTTTCTCATAATACATTATACCTCGTCACACCACAACACACTCTTACAACACACACACACACACACACACACACACACACACACACACACACACACACACACACACAGCAAACCACCAAAACTGATAACCCAACTTCCACCCCGTCCCCTCTGAGCCGGAAGGGAGATTTTTACAGACAAAATTAGCCCTGATCACACGCGAATTTTATCTCCCCTAAATTAACACTGTCCTATATACTTCCCTGATTGCTTTCTAACCTTGTCTAGTTAAATTTTGTCTAACTTCCTCAAATCTAAATCAGTTCTTGCCTAACCCAGTTTACTGTATTCTTTTCTAGCCTACTCTGCACTGACCATCTTATTTACTGGGCCCTAATCTACTCTACCCAACCCTACCCTACCATATCCTATCTTACCCTACCCAACCCTACCCTACCATATCCTACCTTACCCTAACTCAACCTACCCTATTTACCCATTTCTGCCCTATCCTAACCCAACCTAACCGACGCAACTCTTTTTACCCTCCCCTACCCTACCCTACCCTTCCTTACCCTACCCTACTTTGCCATACCCTACCCCACCCTCCCTTTCCTTACCCTATCCTTCTCTATCATACTGTAATTATACTCACTTGAACTAACTTAATTCGGTCTAACTTTCCCTAACCTAACTTAAATTAATTCAGTCTTGGTTACCTTGTCCTGCCTTAATTATATCAGAGAGAGAGAGAGAGAGAGAGCAGACTAGCCTAATTGTCCATCCTACCCCCATGCTCTTCCCCGTCTTTCACCCCCCTCCACCCCTACATCGCCCCCTCCGCTTTCCTCTCCTCCCCATCTCTGTTACAATTCAGGGCTTAGGAGTCACTCAGTACTGGTTAGGGGATGGGGAGATGTAGTGACTCTCTCTCTCTCTCTCTCTCTCTCATTATCTTCGTGGTTGCATGATATCTGATGAGTCTTAGAGCTTTATTATAATTAGCACTGTAGCATTCGTAGCTCCTTTTTCTTAGTGATTTATTTTTTATTGCACATCAACACTCCCCTGTACGCTCTTTGTATCGCCTTAAAATCGACAGGGGTTGCTTCAGTATAATTTAACAGGCTAATGAAGAGCAACAGACAGAATCAATCGCTAGGAAAGAAGTGTTACGAAATCTGCAGAAGCCACTAGTAAAACGACATAAGACAGAAATGAATCTCCTTGGTTACCAGTCAAACAAATCTCATCTTATAGACCACTAAGGGGGATGAAAGAGGTTACGGATTTTGTGAGGTAAAAACAAAATACGTAAATAAAATAAATGTTATGGACTTCAAAGCCAAGAAAAAAAAAAATCGACTTAATGAGAAAAAAATAATGTTACTTTACCTCGGGCGGGTTGTCCATACGTTGGCTGGTTGTAGAGGTATCCGTAGGCTGAAACAAGAGACGGCAAAACATTACTAATAACTGCAAGAACAATAACAATAAATCAATAACAGTGAGAACAATGGTCAGTAATAGTAGTAGTTGTAGTACTAGTAAAAAAAAAGTGTTGTAGTAGATGATCCGTTGGCGTGCTTGGGGCCAACGGATTGTAATATGAGGGTCAGTGTTAATAACCTTCATATTACAACTCCAGATAGTGAACTGTATTATGAAGATTGATTTTGATCTTAACAATTACCAAAAGGATGAAGGTGATTTCTGTATTAGTATTAGCATCAGTAGTAGTAGTAGTAGTAGTAGTAGTAGTAGTAATCATCATCGTCATTATCATCGTCATCATCATCATCATCATCATCAACCTACATCCTACCAGTAAACGGGGGGGGGGGATCCAGAAACAGGGGCAGGAAAGCAGAAAAGCAGAAGAACTATCAGCAGAGTGCCCCGAGAAATAAAAAACAGGTCCTTTCTTTCGTTAAGCAAGCTTTATTATTATTATTATTACTATTATTATTATTATTATTATTATTTCCATCTTCATCATCATCATCATCAGTATTATTATTATTATTATTATTATTATTATCATTATTATTATTATTATTATTATTATTATTATTATTATTATTATCATTATTATTATTAATATTATTATCATCAACATTTTCATCCTCATCATAATCATCATCATTATTAGTAGTAGTATTTTTATTATTATTATAACTGTAATCATCATCATCATCATTATTATCATTATCATTATTACTACTATTATTACCATTATTATTATCATCATTGTTATTATTATTGACATCACATACATAACCATCCATAAACTCAAACACCTAATAAACAGCTTTCAAGGAGAATAATTTCATCCACTCCCAAGCTGAAATAATAACACAACTCTTACACGTATCCCTACATATCATTTATTCATCCATACTTCAATTTTTCTTGTTTTTTTGCCTCCTTACTTTTATATTTTGCTTTTCCACATAATCCTCCACATATTCATCCATTTTATATATAGGGTGGTTCATATACATCGCTCCACTTTCACTCCACCAGGCGATATCTCGTGTTTTGTGGGGACGGCTTAGAGTTATCAGTGTCTACCCTACAGCACTCATTTCCTACACCCACTGCCACAACCACGCCCACACCAGCCGACTGAGCCGTCCCCAAAACACAAAAAGAGTCACGTGAGTTCTTGTGAAGTGCTATTTTCGGACCACCCTGTACAATGGAGAGACCTTCCACACCTCCCCTCATCCACAAACACATTCATATAATTGATTCATTTATGCTCCTCTTTTTATGTTCATTTTCGCTCTCTGTGATCATGCTTCTATGTGTACTCTGTTTTACGCTTTGATGGAGAGAGAGAGAGAGAGAGAGAGAGAGAGAGAGAGAGAGGGGGGGGGAGAGAGGGGGGGTTATGTAATACAGTATATGAATGCAAATATTTATCGTATTTACAGATACCTCAATATTCTCAATACAAGCCCTAAGTGAATATTCCTAGCCCTTATTATCATCCCTCACACCATGCTTAAATAAATGCAAACCCATTACTCTTCAACTAACCCAATAACACGGAATATAACCCCTTTATATACAATTTAAATACATAATCATAATAAGTATCAGATTTATTTATTATTATTATTATTATTATTATTACTATTATTGTTATTATTATTATTATTATTATTATTATTATTATTGTTTAGTTCATGCAGTACTATAGCTTTATATCCATTAAACCCCTTTAGTACGATGTGGCGGACTTTATTTTCTTATATTCTTTATTCCTGTTACAACTAGAAGGCTTTTTTTTTTTCTTTCAACGACTTTATTATGTAACTTAAAGGGATCGAACTGGAGGGGTTCGATACAGCCTTCATTAACCACTTTACTACCAGGGGATTTTCTTCAGCTGAACAAAACCGTCTGAAGGAGGAAACTAAGAAACGAGGTCATCTTACTGAAAGGGTTAAGCGACTATTTACATTAACTTAAGCTCCTTTTTACTACCTTGAAATGACTTGATTCAGCTTAGGAGAGACCATTCACAGTGAAGAAATTATTCACTCCCTTGATCCCTTCAGAACAATGACGTCTTTATTCCTTTATTAACTTTACCGCCAGATTTTTATTCAGATTAACCTCTCGTAATGAAGGGGTTTAGGACAACAGGTGAAGAGCCACAGGTACATACAAACATTAAACATACTTACTAGGCACATTAAGTATCTCATTTTTTTTCTCTCAGGCAGGGGTCGAGCACCAGAACAACACACCGTACAGCAGCGGTCAATAGTCCTTTTACTCTTCCGGGTTCCGAATGAATTGAGGCGAGATATCAAGGTGCGCAATCTGATACGTTAAAAAGGCCCCTTGGCACTTTTTTCCCTTTCCATACTCCATTCACCTTAACATGGTTCAAATTTTCATTCTTTTTCAGTTTATTTCACGTAGTTCAAGCAGGAAAAGGTAATGCTACGATTCTACATGCTTACCGTAGCACTACTTCGTGACTAGCATCATATTCCATTACTAATCAATTACTTCATCTGAGCGTCCAAGATGAATGGTTGGCAATTTTTGGCAAGTTAGAGTGAAAAGAGTACAGTATATTTCTCCACATGACACGTTGCTGTTCTCTTGTTGTTTTCTTTTGTCCTGTTTTTGTAATCTGTTTAGGTTATCAAATATATGTAAAAACAAAAGAAAATATTGAGGGGTAAATACTCAAGACAAATTGTTAAGTAAAGCGTGCCATAAAGCCTCCTAAGCCAATCAGAATATTACTTAAACCCACTTAAATATTACCAGTTAGTTTGGCCAGATCATTAGCTCCCGACACAGTACTGAGAGACGGTGTAAAGGTACTGTTCCCTGGCACTGTATAATGCAGATAATCTCAACCAAAAAATACACAGTAGTATATTGTACAAACTCTACCAAACTACGTAACAATACATTACAAAAACATTACGATACCAAAGTGCTTAAAAGTACTGTACACTGCATAGCATCAAGCCATCAAAATACATAAAATACATAACAAAACACTAAGCCATCAAAATCCATTGCAAAAACACGGTCGCCAAAATGCATAAAACAGCAAGCCGTCAACATGCTTATATTATATTGCAAAACACGTCTATCCCATTAAAAAAAAAAAAAAAAAAGACATTCGAAAAACCATTGTAAGACTTGAAGTGTGTTGTAACATATTTAGGCATTGAAAATATTTAAAAACACATTTCAAACTCATTAAGCAACACAAATACATAAATTTCAAACATTCTCAGTAACCTCTTCAGCCCTAGTGTGTGTGTGTGTGTGTGTGTGTGTGTGTGTGTGTGTGTGTGTGTGTGTATTATGGCTAGCTTTGAACTATTTTACTCAGTTTAGGTGTCGTGTATCCTGGGCTGTAGGGTTGTTACTGAGTAGGGAGAGGCAAATGTACCTGGGAAGCTGTCCATTAAGGCCCACCCTCGTGGAATGCAACGTCAGGAAATTCATACATACATTATATATATATATATATATATATATATATATATATATATATATATATATATATATATATATATATATATATATATATATATATATATATATATATTTTACCTACACATGCATTCATACATTCCTTCATTTATACATACTGACATACGGACATATGCATACACAGAGGCAGACAGACAGACACAAGTTAGGCAAAAATATACGTGGAGAGATTGGCGAATGGAGAGATAGACAAGTAGATAAAGGACACAGCTCAATCAATAGATATGTAGATAGACAGACAGATAGACAGACAGATTGATTGAAAGATAGAAAGGTAAACAAACTGATATAAGATAATGATAAAACAGTAATGGCAGGGTGTTGTTGTATGCAGAGCGGCTTATCAAGAGTGTGTAGAGGATTAATTATACGAGACAGAGTGAAGTGGGCGGATGAGATTAGATGGCTGGGCTTAGGTTAGGGTGGACTGGCTTGGGCTGGGGTAGGATGGGATAGGTTGGACTAGGCTGGCTTGGAACATGATGGCATGGGGTAGGTTGGGTTAAGCTGGACTGGGTTGGGTTGGACCGGGTTGGGATGGAGCGTGATGGGATGGGGTAGGTTGGATTTAGCTGGACTGGGCTGGGTTGGGTTGAGTTAGATTGGACTGGGAGGGTATGATGAGTTGGGTTGGGTTGGGATGGGTGGGGTTGGACTTGGATGAGATGAAATGGGTTGCACTGGTTTGGGTTGGACTGGGTTGGGTTGGATTGGATTGGGATGAGTTGAGTTGGCTTGGGTTGGGTTCGGTTGGGTTTGGTTTGGTTTGGTTGGGTTGGGTAGGGCTGGGCTGGGTAATCTAAAGTCGGATTGGGTTGGACTAGGGTAGGATATGATGGGATGGGTTGGCCTGAGTTACTTTGGAATGGGTGAGGTTGGTGTTGGATGAGATGGGTTGGACTGAGCTGGGCTGGACTGGGTTAGACAGAGGTAGGGTGAGATGAAATTGAGGTGGAAGGACGGAATTGAGATGGGGTAGGTTGGACAAGGACAGGACTGGGTTGGAAGAGATTCGACAAAACTAGACTAAATTACACTGATTTAGTTTTGGATTCGTTGTGCTGGATTGGGATGGGTTGAGGGATGGGTTGGGTTGAGTTTGGGTATAACTATAATATAATAAGTTAGATTACACAAGGCCGGATTAGGTTTGATTGGGATGGGTTGGGTTTGGATATGACTGAAGTAGGTCACATTAGATTAAACAGCATTGGATAAAGTTAGGTTGAGTTGGGCTGGGTTAAACTGGGCTGGTATACAATGGACTAGATTGGACTGAATTGGTTTGGCTTGGTTTACACTGGACTAGACTGGGCTGGATCGGACTGAGTTGTGTTGAAGTGAAGTGGAGTATTATGGAGTGAAGTGGAGTGAGGCGAGGGGTACATTATCAAGATATACCATCAGGTCAAAGATAAGATAATGAACTCCTTATGGCCGCATTATCGATTACAGTAATTACGTTGATGACTCTATTAACGATTTATAAGGGGGTCTCTATTAACTTCCATAAATCTTCTGGGAGTACGAAGAATAAAAAACGTCATCGAACGGAAGGGGTTAAAAGACATCTAAAAAGAGTTCGGATTCTCTCTCTCTCTCTCTCTCTCTCTCTCTCTCTCTCTCTCTCTCTCTCTGTTATGCTACTCCAAAGTTTTTGCAATTAGAGATTAAGCCTTTCTGTTAACACTGAGGCCAAACCAGCCAGTAAGGTCCGTAATGTCTGCGTGGCCTCTCTCTCTCTCTCTCTCTCTCTCTCTCTCGTCCGTAAGTCTTCTCCGCTAACTTTCAGCAGATTCCTCTAATTTAATTCCTTCTTTCTGTTGCTTTACTTAACACACACACACACACACACACACACACACACACACACACACCGCTTCTCTCTCTCTCTCTCTTTCAACAGCAGTACACCGCCTCACTGACAGAAAACGAAGAGCACTAGCTTGTCTAAAGGGGGAACTCTCGCATTTACCCTCATCTCATTTAGCTCCCCTTAATTGCATTTTTTTTGTTTTTTACTATTACAAGCATCAACACGGCTTCCCACTCCCGTACTACCCTCTTTTGACGTCTAGGCGGCTCACAGTACGATGTTTTAGGTAAGAACATTCAATTATTTCATTACGAGAGGCCCTTTTAAGCTTAATTACACGGTCTGCCGGTAGCAATATACACAGTGTTTCATATGTTGAACTTATCAATTCTGTGTGTTGCAAGGACGGCCCATTCTGCTGGTGTGGTTCATGCTGGTATTTTGGCTACTTCTTGCTACTTATAGTCAGTTATGCAATCAGTGGACGCATAAAAACAGACGGTATTAGGCATGAGACGGATTACACGATGCAGAAAATGAATCAGAATAGACAATGACAATGTCGACTGAGCCGTTCTAGCAACAAGTGAGATTTTGGCAGTGTAATGTAAGGTTACCTTTATATATATATATATATATATATATATATATATATATATATATATATATATATATATATATATATATATATATATATATATATATGGGGGTGTAATGCCATGGTACTGAAAGGGTTAGTGGGAACTATTCCCAACAACCTCACTACAAAAGGTCTCCTATAAATTTAATAAAATCGTTTAGCCGTACTATATTTAAACAATAAAAAAATGAACTAAAGTACTTTATGGTCATCGCTTCCAATGACTTTATCATGAAAGATTTCACCTTAGAACACTCTAGCCGCATCATCATCATCATCATCATCATCATAATAATAGAGATACAACCATACTAAAAGAGTTACATGATGTTACAGATGCTTAAAACCAGATTATGAAACACGAAATCAATAATTAGAAAAATTATTTATCTTTCTCTTTTGGCTTCAATTTTCTTCTCTTAATTTTTCTATTTTTCTGTCTTTTCTATCAGTCCATCTCTCCTCTCCTCCTTTTTGCTAGTTTTGTGCTTTCACTTCCTGTCTTTACGGTGCTTTCTGTCTTTCCTATTAGTCTATCGTTTCCTCGTTTTCTTTTTCTTTATGCCACCTATTGATTGTTTTTATTTTCTAGTTTTTTTTCTTTCCGCCTTTTCTGTTCAATATTATGCGTCCCTCACATATTCATTAACTTATTCTTTCCATTCTCTTTTCAGTCTCTCCTTATCGATTGAGTTTCGTTTTCTCCTTTCATCCTTCTCCACTCTCTCTCTCTCTCTCTCTTTGGTGGTGGGCCAAGGGAGATAAGTGAAGGGAACGACGCACTGTTGCCAGACACTCCGGAAACAACGTAATTTCCCAAGTACACAGAACACACTATAGATGCGCAGAGAGAGAGAGAGAGAGAGAGAGAGAGAGAGAGAGAGAGAGAGAGAGAGAGAGAGAGAGAGAGAGAGAGAGAGAGAGAGAGAGAGAGAACATAACATTCATGGAAGTTTCCGAGAGATGGTGTGCGAGGATGAGGCGGCGGGGGTAAGCGGTGGTGGTGGGGGGGGGGAAGGACATGCGTTTGTTAGGATGAGATGTACGAGTATGTATGCATGTTTGTATGTCTGTAAGTATGTATGTCCTTTGGGAAGTGGCCCACCCCTGCCCAGTGTCACGTGCACGGGTATACGGTGGGTGTAGAAGGGATTTAAGGTGAGAGGTGCAAGGATTTAGGGTGAGAAATGCGTTAAATTACCCTGTGTTGGAGTGAGGGTGTTGGTGTATGATATGACAGGGTGTAGGTTAGTTGTGATGAAGTACAGGTTAATGATGATGATGATGATGATGATGATGATAGCTTTGGATATAATTAAGAAGATGAAAATAATGACTATGATGAAGTTATGATGAGTACACTAAATAACATCCTGAAAATCATCATTATCACCATCATCATCATCATCACTCTTACTCCCACTCTCACTCTTCCTATGAACACTACAACTCACCTACTCCCTCGGTGTATAATTCTTCACCCCACTCCCACTCCTACTCCCTTTTTGTATACATGCATCCCCACTCCCTAACCCCTCTTTATATATCCTAACTCCCTCTCTCATTCACTTTCCCTGTCTCAGTACGCCCACTCCCACTCGCCCCCTCCCTCTCTCTCTCTCTCTCTCTCTCTCTCTCTCTCTCTCTCTCTCTTAATGAACATGTGAGCAAATAAAAGAGGCCGCGTGGGAGGGAAAGTGGGTGGTGTAGGAGGCCACAGAAGTAATGATGTGTTAATATTGACAGTGTGGGTCTCTTAAGATCAGGCTCAGAGAGAGAGAGAGAGAGAGAGAGAGAGAGAGAGAGAGAGAGAGAGACAGACAGACAGACAGACAGACAGACAGACAGACAGACAAACACACACACACACACACACACACACACACACACACAGACTGAAAATGGAAAGACAGACAGACAGACAGACATACATACAGACAGACATATAAATAAGTAGACAGAACTATAGACAGATAAATAAGGAGGAAAAAAAAAACTCTTGTGGCCTTTTGGTAGACGCCACCCCTCACAGGAAGCGGCATCAGACAAACAGAGAGACTTATCATTTCCAAACCTACACAGGAATTAAAATGAACTCAAACGAATCAAACATTAGAGCCATCACAACACGCCAGAACAATTATTTTAAAAGCAGCTACTGGAGTCCTATACCCCCTTGACTGCGATGACACATTCCTCGTTTTATTGTTTTATTTATTTTTTTAGGGGTTAACTAAGGCAGTATCTAACCTGTCATTATCATCAATCTCTCCCAGGCCCACCTTCTCGTCGGTTAAGGAAGCTCCCTAGCACCTTTTCCTGAGCGACTTATTTTGCTTACAACACCTTACTTATTGTCCAAGTCCGTGTTATACAAATCCCTCCTATATCGCCATACGCTGCGAAAATAACGTACGGAGGGATATCAAACAGCCATATCCGAGAATAAATCGCTAAGGAAGAGGTGCTAGGGAGCCTCCTCATCCGACGTGAATACGGACCCTGGTCAGAATCAGATCGTCTGGAGGAAGCAAGATCAAGATGAAAAAAGAAAATGAAAAAAGAAGAGGGAAGAAAGAAAAAGATAAACGAAAAAGAAAATAGAAAATAAAAGAAAATGGGAAAAGAAAAAAGAAAAAAGTCACCGGATTGAAGAGGCCAAAATCAGTCGAACTATATTAAAAACCAACTCTATTTTTCAGTAATTCAAAATCTATCTATCTATGCATCTATCTATCTACCTATCTATAGCCAGACGCTTTACTTCGGGAAGAGGTGGCCACAAACAAATCATCTCCATGCCACCCTGTTCCCCAACATTTCGCTGCCCTCCCCCCAGCTCACACCCCCCTCTCTCATATACCTCTCCACCCCATCCCTCCATCTCATCCTCGGTCTCCCCCTCCCTCTCGCCCCTCCATTCAAAATCAATATCAAAATAATTAAAAAAAAATCATCCCATTTACTTAAAACTCCAATGAAATTCCGTAGCCAGAAACACTATAATTAATTGGCTTTTCATCATCATCACCAACATTAAAGGTAATTTAGCTCCACGTACACCTGGTAATTAGGACACGCTACCTGCATGCTCAATTAAACAGGCTCAGAGTAGGGGGCACGGTGAGAATTTAGATGTTTTTATGCAAAGTTTAGATAAGTGCTCTAGTTTCCTGCTATTTGTTTACGTGTGTATTATCGCCATTTTCTTTTTGCAACCCTGACTCTTTCATTCATGGAGGACGTTTCTAATCTAATTGCAGCAAGGATCTCTCTCTCTCTCTCTCTCTCTCTCTCTCTCTCTCTCTCTCTCTCTCTCTCTCTCTCTCCCCTGTGCTGAATAAAATACTCTGGCAGTAACTAGAATAAAAACAAAAACACACTTCCTCCTCAAACTAAAAGTGTAAAAAAAAAAAGAAAGAAAAAAAAAAGCATTTCTATTACGCTTAAACGTACATTAACACTCAGACCTCGAGACGGTTCCCAGTGAAGAGTTATTGCTGTTCTTGTTCTAGTTCTTGTGACCCCAGGTTCATCGGAAACGTAAACCTGGTAGACAAGAGACTGAACCTGGCTCTTCTCCTGCAGTCTGCCATCCTCCTTTTAGGGAATAGGGATGGGGAAAATTTGATCTCCATAAAAATATTTCATCCAGACAAGTACCAGACGATTTTATTTATTTATTTATTTATTTATTTATTTATTGGTCTGAATGAAGAAATGCAGGTCGTCCTTTTCTTCCCTGCCCACGCCCGGCCCATGTATTGTGTTTATGGCCACCGCCGGACTGCGTGACGCGCCGGAAAGAACTGTCCCCCGTAAAATTGGTTCAGGCGAGCGGAACCAAGTGCTGCCACACCAGGTAAAATATTGTCCCGCCCCCTCCCCTTCCCCCCTCCTCCCTCAACGCCTCCTCCATTCATTTCCATCCCCACCTACATCCCCCCCCTTCTTCTCCCCCCACCTACGCTCTTCTCTCCATTTTCCTCCACCTGCCTAGCCAACGCCCACGCCCTACTCTCGCCCCACCTCTGAAAACCCCCTCTCCCTCCCCTCCCCAGCGCCCCCTCATTTCGTCCCTCAACCCACCAACAACCCCTCATCCTGCCTTACCCCTACCAGTCGCCGCTCCCTCCTTTTCCCTTTAACCCCTTCAACTCCCCTCTCTCCCCTATCCTCAGTTCCCCCTCTCACTTCTCCCCACCTCTAAACATCTCTCCTCCTCTCCTCTCACCCCTCCCTTCCCCTCACCTCGTCCCCATCCCCTTCGCAATATACAGTGGGAGGTGCAGCACTGTGTTGCCTTCTAAATTAGGAGAACATACATAACGATTCAAGAAAATGTTCAGTGCATAGTGGAAGAATAATAAATAATACCTAGTGTCTGGCTGTGCTCAAAAGAAAAATATAAAAACACCATTATTTTTAAACTTACGAAAAAAATGCTTTTGAATGGAGCAAAAGGATAAACATAAAGCAGGAAGTAAAATAAATCGTGAATGCAGTCCAGACATAAACTTGACAGAAAAAAATTCTGAGTGAATTCCATGCATGATAAAAAAAAAAAAAAAAAAGAAAAAAGAAACCCGGGATGTATTCAGTATACAGCATAACCCTGAAAAAATATATATACGATACAGATGAATTAAAAAGAATATAATAATGAATGCTGGTGATTTATAAGCATCAGTGTAAATCCATAAATGTCTTGATTATTGACAAATGTTTCAACTTCTATGTGACAGAATAGGATCTAATTTTGAGGGGGTTAAATCTGTGACAAATAACAGGAACTCTTTCGATGCTGTGGACGCATAGAGGTAATTCATTCAGGCTTACGACAGACGATTTTGTTCAGCTGAGACAAATCTTTGGAATAAAAACGTTTGACGAAGTAAAATGGCATTAAATATGGCTTTGTAACTCAAGAATCAATATCAGCCTCTCTCTCTCTCTCTCTCTCTCTCTCTCTCTCTCTCTCTCTCTCTCTCTCTCTCTCTCCGAAAAACATAAAACACAAGCCTCTCCAAGATATCATTTGAAATTCTAAAACCCTGCTTTTTTCTCCCCGGCCAGTCTCGTGGCCTAGTCCCTCATGGCAAAGTTTGTCCGAACCTCTGCACTGCCGGGGGAAAAAAAATCATGAAGTCTGCAAAACTGGTTATATTATGCTTTTCCCTTCGTTTAATACTTCCACTAAGATAACTGGAAAAGGCTATGTATTTCCCCTTTGTCTGTCTATATATTTACTCATGTCTGTCAGTGTGTCTACTTGTCTGTCTGTTTCTGGACATCACATCCCAAAAAACTGTCAAAGGATTTCAATAATGTCTGATGAATAGATGTGTAGATCTGGATCCGGGTGCATAAACAAATCATAATTTTAACTGGCGTCGGCGGGGGTATGCCATCTCTGAGACTCAAGGCAGACTAAGACCGCTGAACTACCTGACTGTGAGACCATAAAAGTATTCGTCTGATAGGAAACAGGAATTACAGTAGGAAATCTTACATGTAATGGCGTTGGCGGAGGTATGCACTCTCTAACTGCTTTCTATTTTCTTTCTTCTTACCCGTCTCTTTGCATCTTCAACTTAATACGTTACTTGGAAGGTAAATCGAGGGTTGTGTTCCTTAGTCTGTGGGAATGTTTGTTGGGTGATTTCCTTCTGAAGATGTTTGTTAGCCGGTCAGACTTTTGGGCATAGTTTGTTTCCCCCGTGTCCCTCTTCATCCGGTATTACAACTGGGGACCTGAGTGTAACATCAGCTATTGCAGGTGACATTCAAGGGGAGGCTTGGGACTTAGCAGAGACTGTTTACCTGTTCTAGTTACTCCATGCAGTCAATAGGCAGAAATATAACGTTTCTAAGTATTTCTTCTTCTTCTTCCCCTCCTCCTCCTCCTCCTCCTCTTCTTCTTCTTCTTCTTCTTCCTCTTCCTCCTCCTCGTCTTTTCTTCGCCATCTTCTTCCTAGCCCCACACCTTCTTGAGATGCGTTCCCTGGCAGTGTAGATTAATTAACTCTTTCCATCATGTAACGTCTTTTATACTCTATTCTTGCCTCACTGCACACCAAAATATCCAGCTTAGGAAAGAGCCACGGACGAAACATATATATACGTTTTTCTCCCTTAATTAAATCCTTCACCACTAAACTCTTATTCCTCTGACTTGGCCTAAAAATGCTATATCCCCATCATTAAGGGAATGATGGCAATTTTAAGGCAAATTAGAGTGACAAAGGTATGGTGAGTTAGCTAAGTGTATGTTTGTGATAGTCCAGAACCCGAAAAATATTACAAGAAATTACCGGATTCAGTCAGGAAAATTCACCATTCTTCTGACTAACACTTTCTCATCATTTATCTTCTTGAATATTTGTGATGTTTGGGGGGTATATTCATGTTGCTTCGGTAAGGCCTCTCAATATTAAAAGAATTTTTAGGGAATCTATTTAACCCCTCAGTTCAAAGAGTAAGGAGATGGCAAAAATAAAATGAGAGAGAGAGAGAGGGAAAAAAAAAAAACATTCCTGTCTCAGTGGGTTTCTGATCAAAGGTAGAGAAGAAGGATTAGACCATTATGCTAATCCTTCCACCGTGCCTCTCCTTTCTTCCAGCTTTATGAAAATCAGACGATGAAATATGAATCAATTTAACCTGGTTTACGAAGATCAGACGAAACATTACGACATATCCTTAGCCAGTATTACGAAGCTGGAATTACGATTATTAGACGAAACATTACGACATATCCATAGCCTGTGTTCTGAAATTGGGATGTTATGGAGAGCTGACGATGAATTACAAGCTATTTCAGATCTTTTCACTAAGCTGACATCTTTTATATTTGATTTTTCTTATCATCAAACGGTTTTATTCAGCTGGGGGAAACTTGAGGAGAAAGAATAGTCAGATGGCGCCTTCATTAACCCCTTCCTTACGAGAAATCTTCCTTAATCATTTTAGTCGATTACATAGTTCTTTATTTTTTTTGTCTTCATTTCCTTCTTTTTCTTCTTCTTTCTTCTTTATTTTCCACTTTTTCCCATTGCCATATGGCGACAAGAAGAATGAAAACTTAATAAAACGTCATGGTAATATAGGAAATAGCCAGACTGTCGAATATCTAATAACGGTTTATGAATATGCCGAGGTGTAGTGTGGGTGTAGACGAGTCACTTTCTGCTACACCCGGCCCCCAACTCCATCTAACTCCCTGATAGCCGCGACACCTCCAGCACTGCACATATGTCAGCGCTCTCTCTCTCTCTCCCTCTCTCTCTCTCTCTCTCTCTCTCTCTCTCTCTCTCTCTCTCTCTCTCTCTTCACACTGTTCCTCTGAAATGTCTGCTTGCACCCGTCTAGCAGCAAACTCTTATTCATTTTCTGTTCGACTTCCTAATGCAGTAGTTAACCGTCACTCCCAGTCCTTCAAGAGTGCAACAGGTGAACTCTGGAACTGTCTTCTTCCGTCTGTATTTCCTTCTGCCTATGACCTCCAGTCATTTATACGCTGTGTCCAGGCATCTCGAAATGAACGGATCTTGAATTTGGCTCTCAGTTATTTTGTTTTTATTTTTTCTTGGAAGGAACAATTTTGCGAGCTTCTGGCCTTTTGTTCCTTCTTCCTTGCATTAAAAAAAAAAAAGATATATGGACAGACAAAACACTAAATGACGCAAAACACTTCAAAATATCTTGGGTAACATCCATAATCTAATACCGTCTTCTGGCCATCAGCTGTTAAATACACACTTCATTGACCAATCTGAGATACTTATAGATTATGGCACCTCTTAATCCCTGGTTAATCCCCAAACAATTGTGGAATCCCTTACGCAACATTCTTTGAGTCAGGCGGGCTGGTTGTCTCTCTCGCACGGAACAACATAAACATAGGAGTTATATGTATAAACTAAATTCACCTAAGTTGTCCTCTTATTTTCCTCCTCTTTTCCTGTTTTCCTCTTATATTCCTTTTTTCCTGTCTTCCTCATATTTTCCTCTTCTTTTTCTTCTTATTTTTCTGAGCACTTAGAGGAAATATTGCAATCTACAATACCACGTCATTAAACTCTATGAGAATTTATACTCATGAGTTGTGCCGTCACGCATAGCCACTCTCGCAATACAGTCTTCAAGCGTGCAATATTTACTGGAGAGGGAGGTAAAGTAATAAAGCCACTCACTGATTACAAGCCACCCCTCACAGCATGCAGCGTTGGACAATAAACAGATGGACCAATGATAGATGTGACACTAGCAATTATCAATCAGGTATACCTTTCAATTATACTACGCCTCGCAATGTAAAGACCTGGAATTATACATCTAAAGGTAACAAAGTATAATCTTCCACTAATTATAGACGCCTGGTGGTTTAGTGGATCAGGGAGCCAATCAAGGTGAAGGTCAGGAGTTATGCGAATCGATCTCAATTCCTAAGAGGCGACTGGAGTTTTTTTTTTTTTTTTTTTTTTATGAATGCTCCCTGGTTCGTGAGCCCATCATCCTCTCTTAAATATCCTGGGCCGTATTTTCATTCTCCCTAGCACCTTTTCCTTAGAGATTTATTTTTGGATACGGCTGGTTAATATCAATGTGTATTTTATTTGTGCTGAGTATGGTGATAAGTAAATGATTTAAATAACACAAAAAAGAATGTTAAGGGGTAAAGGGCAAAATAAGTCGCTTAGGAAGAGGTGTTAGGGAGATTCCTTACCCGACGAGAATACGGACCACTAGTCTGTGAAAGCCTAGCCTCGGCCCCCTACTCCTCATAAGGGGGAAAGTGGGATTAAATTTCATTTTTTTTTTAAATTTCAAAATGCTTTCAGGTCGCGTTTTGAATCTCTCTCTCTCTCTCTCTCTCTCTCTCTGCAAGCCACGCAAATGTTTCAGTTTTCTTACGTCTATATTGAAACATGTTTATTGGCACCTTTTTCTTATCATCATCATCATCATCATCATTATAACTATCACAACAACGACCATAACCACAACTACCACCAACTGAACTCACACTACCACAACTACCATCCCCAGACGAACACTACCATCAGTACCACAACTACCACCACCAGACTATACAACCACTAGAACTTAAAATACCACGACTACTACAACTACCACAATTCGCTGCAATATATGGCGTAAATATTTCAATACAAATTCCAACCGAACGGCAATATAATCGATGAGAGAGAGAGAGAGAGAGAGAGAGAGAGAGAGAGAGTGGAGGGGGAGGGAAGGAGGGAATAAATAGATAGACGGAGAGAAACAGACAGACAGATGGATGGATAGACAGATATATAGATGAATGGATTGACAGAAAGATAGGTAGGTAGACAGAAAGATAAAGATAGATGGACAGATAGACAGACAGATAAACACAGATATATCGAGACAGACAGACAGATAGACAGAGGATAAGTGGAAATGGTCGTCTCTTGCAACACACTTTCCTTCACTCTCACTCTCACCAAATTCACTCTCATGTTCATCGTCTCACCAATTCACACTTACACGGTCATATTCCTCACTGTCATCACCATCACTCCAGCTATTCTCACTATCAATCGACTCATATTCAGTGCTACATCTATCACTTTCACTGTTATCATCTTCAGCGTCTCACCTACTTCACTCTCATATTCGTCACTACCACCAACATCATCATCACCACCACCACCACCATCATCATCATCATCATCATCATCACCACCACCACCATCATCATCATCATCGTCATCACCACCACCACCACCACCATCACAATCATCACCATCATCATCATCACCACCATCATCATCATCATCATCATCATCATCATCATCATCATCATCATCATCATCATCATCATCATCATCATCATCAACCAGGGTATTCTCATGGTAATTCACCTCACTTTCACTGCTGACCTCCTCACCTTCATCGTCATTTTTTTCTACTCACTTTCTTCTTGTCAGTTTTTTTTTTCTTTTTTTGACCTATGGTCCGTAAAAGAGAGAGATCAAAGGGATGAGGATAATGAGAGAGAGAGAGAGAGAGAGAGAGAGAGAGAAGGTGTGTGTGTGTGTGTGTGTGTGTGTGTGTGTGTGTGTGTGTGTGTTGAAAAATTTGAAAATCTTATTCATAATTCATCTTTGGTTTATTGTACACACACACACACACACACACACACACACACACACACACACACACACACACACACACACACATTTTCCCTCACATAATCCAGTGAAAAATGCACTTAATGAGTTCAGTCCATCATGATAAATTATGACTTAAACGCCAGAGAATTTCCAAATAATTTAGTCCATGCATAATTAAAGAATGGCCCACTTAAATTTTTATCCTTAACCCTTTCAGCCTGAGGACATTTATCGTTTATTTATTTATTTATCTTTTTTGTTTGTCAGACTGTGGTAGATCAGGTCGCCCACCATCCACTCACTTGATGTAGCGCTACCTTCATTTTTATCAACATGTGTTTATTTATTTTGCGTATTTGTCTTATTTTTTGTCAGATTGTGGTAGGTCAGGTCGCCCACCATCCATTCACTCGATTTGGCGCTACCTTCATGTGAATCTGCGACGCTTATTCTCCACTGAGTGACCTCCAGGTGACTCTTGGCTGAGTGACAGGCCAAAATTATTTCTGTAACCCAGGCAGCCATGTACTACGCTGGGTGGTAACCATATCACGAAATGAATGCCTGGTGGAATACTAAGTTAAGGTGAAACGCAACTGAGCACTCTCGCCTTAAATGTCGGGACTAAGTAACCTAGTCCCAGTTCGTATTCTCATCGCTTGAGGAAACTCCCTGACACCTTTTCCTAAGCGATTCATTTTGCTTATTACACCTTGCTGTCCTCTTCCTTGTTACTTAAATCCTTCTAATACCACCATACTCTGCATAAATAGCGTGCAAAACGATATTAGCCAGCCGTATCCAAAAATAAATCAGTAAGGAGAAGGTGTTAGGGAACTTCCTCAACAGCCTAGAATACATCTTGGAGTGGAAGGGCTGGAAAGTCAAATTCTACCCCTCCTCTGCTTCACTGCTCCAACTTTGCTAAAAGAAAAAATAAATAAATAAATGAATAAATCGCCTAGTGGTAGGAGCAACGAAGCCAAGAAAACGCACTATGGGTGAAGCAGTTGTCAGGTGAGGAATACTGCGTTCTGTGATTCTCTCTCTCTCTCTCTCTCTCTCTCTCTCTCTCTCTCTCTCTCTCTCTCTCTCTCTCTCTCTCTCTCTCTCTCTCAGGTTAGGAATTTTACGTTGTGTGATTATGTACATCTCTTTAACCTTGGTAGAATGATCTCTCTCTCTCTCTCTCTCTCTCTCTCTCTCATAGGAAAGCAGTTTAAAAGTGATAAAATTAATGACGGATACATTTAACCCAACCAATTCAAAATGTCTCTCCAGCTTTGAGTAAAATTTTTGAGAATGCAAAAGTAAAAGATAAGAGATACTGTAATGAACTGACTAACTCCACCCCACGCCTCAATCCTCTCTCCTTTCTCTCCCCACTCCTCAATCCTCTCTCCTTTCTCTCCCCACTCCTCAATCCTCTCTCCTTTCTCTCCCCTCTCCTCAGTCCTCTCTCCTTTCTCTCTCCCTACTCCTCAATCCTCTCTCCTTTCTCTCCCCACTCCTCAATCCTCTCTCCTTTCTCTCTCTCCCCTCTCCTCAATCCTCTCTCCTTTCTCTCCCCACTCCTCAATCCTCTCTCCTCTCTCTCTCCCCACTCCTTAATCCTCTCTCCTTTCTCTCCCCTCTCTTCAATCCTCTCTCCTTTCTCTCCCCACTAGTCAATCCTCTCTCCTTTCTCTCCTCACTGCTCAATCCTCTCTCCTTTCTCTCCTCACTGCTCAATCCTCTCTCCTCCCTCACCCCACTCCCTCACCTCCCACACCACATACCCGCCACACCTCTCCCGTATTCCTCACCTCACACCCTTACCCCCTCACCTCAGAACCTCTCATCCCACTCACCCCTGACACCTCATACCAGACACCTTCCTTCCTTACACCCCACACCCTCACACCTCACCCTTACACCTCTAATGCCATACCCCCACCCCTACACTCCTAACCCCCTTATCCTCACTCTTCCACCCCTAATCCCTTACCCCCACCCCTACTCCACACCCTCACTACTTCACCCTTTCACTCATCACATATCATAACAATCTATGCAGCAATTTCTCTCTCTCTCTCTCTCTCTCTCTCTCTCTCTCTCTCTCTCTTTCTCTCTCTCTCTCATGATTAATTGTCGAGGTAGGGGCGTTGACCTCTCTAAGCGCAAGTCTCACATATACCACCATTACTACAGCTACCACCATTTCATCCTCAACTACCACAACTACCAACATTCAGAATTACACTACCACAACTATCCCTCGTAGTGAAGAAATCAGAAGGAAACTCTATTAACCCCTTCAGTTCAATGTCATCTTTTATATATTGTCCATGTTACTCTCGAATCTTTATTTTTCTATCTTAATCTTCTTCGAGTCTTGAAAGTCTTAATTTTTTATGCATACTACCACCAAAAATTATTAAACTTAGAACTGGCCTCTTGTCGTCCAATGTTAGTCTCTTTTTTCTTTTCTTTTTCAGGAGGCAAGATATTTCAACTTCATTTTAATCTATAGGGGGACGATTTTTTTTTTTTTTGGGGGGGGGCTTGGTCTCTCGTCACCTAAGAATTAAAAAGTCTCTAGTAACTCTTTCAAAAATTAGAAATCTTCATTTTTTTATTCTAGTCCTTGCCAGACGACCATATTCATCTTACGGGTGGCCTCCAGTCGCCTAAACGTTAAGGCTTTTTCCTCAGATCTCTCCCTCCTGTTTTTTGCGATGCCTTTTCCTTTCGTTATCCTACAGCCTGATAAATTCACTACTTCACTACAGCTCGCGTAAGGCCGCCTACGCTCGGCTGGTCCGTAACTCTTTATTTTTTTTGGAACTTTACAATAAACTAAATACTGTATACATGAAAAAAGTAGTATGTGGTAAGGCTCGAAGAAAATGGACTTGGCCCCACTGGCTCCGGGGAAAATAACTTGGGGGGTAACAATAATTATTTTGCAAGTAAAATATTTCTCGGAATTCTGGAACCGAAAAAAAGCTGATCCAAGTCTGGGGCCCCAGGGAGTGTTCGTGCAAAGTTTCATCAAAATCGATCCATGCATGTAGGAGGAGTAGCTGGATAGACTCGTAAACAGACAGACATCGGTTCATTATCACTGCAATGTGTCCCTCTTGAGCTAAGTAAACTCATCTAGTGGTGGCAAGGACAACAGGAAAACAGACGTCATCATAGGAAGGGGGTTAAGACTTTTTTCCTCCCAGACCCCATCTCTCTCTCTCTCTCTCTCTCTCTCTCTCTCTCTCTCTCCTGGACCCTGATATATGCTGATTCCCTGCGCTTTTTCCGCTCCCCATGAATCTTTCAGGAATCCGTTTACCGCTACGGATGGGATTCGATTTTTCACTGAAGCTGACGTCACTTTTTTTTTTTTTAATCTGAGAAATTTTTAGTTACAAATCTAAAAAAAAAAAAAAAAAATCTCGACTGATCCTTCCATTACTCAAGAAAGTTTAAGTATTTTGAAGAAGATACTGATTAGGAGAGTGTGAGTGATGTGGAGCCCCCAGGGAGACCGAGGAAGAGATGGAGGTGTGGGGTGGAGTGGTACATGAGGGAGGCGGGTTTGAGCTGGGGAAATGGCAACCTGATGACAGACGAGAGTGTGGCTACTCTTTTCGGGATTAAGACGTCCGGTTATAGATAGGTAGATAGACATATATAGATAGACAGATGGACAGACAAGCAGATGGATAGATAGGAAGATAGACAGGTAAACATTCGCAGTCCAAAGGCTAGGCTGGGATAATTCTTGGCAATAAAAGACTTAACTCCACATAAATGCTTTCAGACTTTTTACATACATTACTGAAGGATTTTTAGCGCCTCTCCCACTCCATGGCTTAACTCCCACTAAAGCCTTAACTCCCACTCCAAGCCCTATCTCCCATTCCAGGCCTTAACCCCCATTCCAAGGACCCATTCCGAATCTTTACTCTTACTTCAAGTCTTAACTCTCACTCCAAGGCATAACTCCCACTCCTAGACTTAACTCCCACTCCAAAACTTATGTCCAATTCCAAGCCCTAACTCCCACTCCAAGCCCCAACTCCCACTCCAAGCCCTAACTCCCACTCCAAGCCCCAACTCCCACTCCAAGCCCTAACTCCCACTCCAAGCCCCAACTCCCACTCCAAGCCCTAACTCCCACTCCAAGCCCCAACTCCCACTCCAAGCCCTAACTCCCACTCCAAGCCCTAACTCCCACTCCAAGCCCCAACTCCCACTCCAAGCCCCAACTCCCACTCCAAGCCCCAACTCCCACTCCAAGCCCTAACTCCCACCCCGAGCCCCAACTCCCACTCCAAGCCCCAACTCCCACTCCAAGCCCCAACTCCCACTCCAAGCCCCAACTCCCACTCCAAGCCCCAACTCCCACTCCGTTTTCAGTCCGTCAGTTAGCATTACAGGGACAACTTAACGCACCTTTACACCCCATTCACAAAGTCAGACACTGAATTAGGGGCCCGTCCAAGTAGGAATGAAACACGTCCATCTCCCCGGCCGGTGCAACGCGAAGGAGACGAAGGGACTGGAAATTTTGTAGGGAGAACATTTGTCAGCGGCTGTCTGTCTGTCTGTCTGTCTGATATTAAGGACTGTGTGTGTGTGTGTGTGTGTGTGTGTGTGTGTGTGTGTGTGTGTGTGTGTGTGTGTGTGTGTGTGTGTGTGTGTGTGTGTGTGTGTGTGTGTGTGTGTGTGTGTGTGTGTGTGTGTGTGTCTGTCTGTCTGTCTGTCTGTCTGTCTGATTTACGGGCTGTCTGTCTGTCTGATTTTACAGTCAGTGAGAGGGTGGGGACATTGAAGGGGCGTGGGTTTGATCTCTTGTGTGTGTGTGTGTGTGTGTGTGTGTGTGTGTGTGTGTGTGTGTGTGTGTGTGTGTGTGTGTGTGTGTGTGTGTGTGTGTGTGTGTGTGTGTGTGTGTGTGTGTGTGTGTGCTTTTCGGGTAGGCGGGAGAGCAGGGACACATTTAGACGGGTCCTGGTTCGATTCCGCGCTTGGGTGGGTCTGTGTGGGTGTGGCTGGGGGGACTGAGCTGCCTGGGAGTCCGGATTTACGAGGACAAGTGTACGATTTTACGAACTCGCACGAATTATGGCAAAAATTCACCTAACATTCCAATTGGGGAGGCGGTGGCAGAATCGGAAGAGAGGCGGCCTGCAGTCTTTGCGGACCCAAGTTCGAATCTCGGCTGGGGCAGGGAACAGTTTAAGGATTTGAATTTCACAAAAAAGCAGATTCTTCTGATCTACCAGATGACCCGCCGACATGTCATAAAAGTACCCCCGCTAATAC